>NC_133350.1:25031067-25131067 GCF_030506205.2 Paramisgurnus dabryanus | reverse complement strand
GTGGACCTGGGTCATGGGGCAGACATGGACCTGGGCCATGAGGCAGACGTGGACCTGGGTCATGGGGCAGGCGTGGACCTGGGTCATGAGGTAGCAGTGGGAATTTGGACACCTCGGCTTCTTTCTCGGTGTCCTCTGCCTCCTCCATGTGTCCGGGTACTACCCCCCCAAAAAAATACTTAGGGGAACTTCGGCCATCCAGGGAACAGGCGACATAAGACACCAGGGTGGCGCTGGTGGCGCTCTAGACCTGCAGACAGAGATAGCATAGATAGAGGCTGGCATAGCCAGGTTAGCAATAGACAGCTGCATAAATGCAGAGAAATCAATGAGTTCAGAAACATCCATCTTAGGCAGGGCAAAGAGTCTATGGGAGTCATGCACGGCCATTTTGGTAAGGGCAGAAAGTCTATAGAGCTTAGGAGTGACCATACTTGCTGATCTACAGGACCGAAGGAACTCAGAAAACTCAGAAACAGGCCTTACGGTCATGACAGGCAATTCAGGAAGCTTAGGCTCAGCAGACGTTCTCGGGACAATAAGCTCAGGGGACTCAGATTCGGACCTTCCAACCGAAACATAAAGTGCATGTGACTCAGGTGAACCAGACGACTCAGGTGAATCAGACTCCAGTGAACCAGACGGTTCACTCGTGACAGAATGTGCATGAGGCTCAGGTTCGGACCTTCTAGTCATGGTAGGATAGGATAAAACTTGACGTTGGGTCCTAGACGCCCATACTGACACCATCTGGGTATCCAGCAGACTTGACATCAATAGTCCAGTCTTGGGATGAACTGGAGAGGTTGTTATGACAGCCATTTTGTGAAGTGGCTCGGGTGTGACAGCCATCTTGTGAAAGGGCTCGGGTGCAGGTACGGCAGCCATATTGATAGCAGGTGCAGGGGTAACAACAGCCCTCTTGACGACAGGTGTGGTTGTGGCAATGGCTCTTTGGGTAACAGGTGCAGGTAAGGAGGTAGCCATCTTAAAAACAGGTGCAGGTAAAGTGACAGCCATCTTGGGTACAGAGACGGGCTTGGTGGCGGCCATATTAGTATCAGAGACAGGCATAGGCTTCAACGAGACAGGCATGACTTTAACTGGCTTTAGTGAACCAGACGTAACATGAGTTGGTTATTGTGCAGTAGCTTTGGTAGAACTGTAGTGCTCATCATCTACCGTTCCCACAGTAAAGGGACAGCCACTTATTAGCAATGCGAATTCTATGTATCTCTCCAAAGTCCAATGTGAGGCATTATGTGGCATACGATCACTTATAGTCTCTTTTAGTCCATTATAAAAAAAGGCCTTAAACATAACATCATTGTAGTTTAACTGGTAACTTAAGAAAATCCTGAACGTAATCCTCAATCGGGCGGTTGTCCTGGCATAATTCAAATAATGCAAACACTGGTTTCAGGCTGCTGGCTGGAAATTACAAACCTCCGCTGGATTCTGGTAAGGCGAAGTATTCTGTAACGAGCGGGCTGCTTACACAAAGTAAGAGAGCAAGTAGAATCCAAATGCTGAGGTTTTATTAAAGTATTCCAGAAGGGCAGGCAAACAAATGCAAACAGGGTAATCCAATATCTTAATCAACATAAACAGGCAAGGGTCAAAATCATGAACAAGAATATCAGACAAGAAATAATGACTAAATCCAAAAACGCTCGGTAAAACAGGTGTTACACTGGCAATACTTCGGAAGGTGTCTGGGTGTGTGAACAGGCTTTATACAAAACAAATAGGAAGTGAATTGTGAAGTGTGACATGACATTATTTCAAAATAAAAGACCAGAGACATGACTTCAAAATAAAAGACCTAAAAACAGAATACAAACAGAACACAAGACAAAACCCTTACACTGGCCAATCAGGGTCACAGAGCTTTTCAAATCTGTGCATTTTAGGAAGAGAGTAAAATCTGGAGCTACAGAAATTTACAATTTGTGGAAAATTATTAAAATATTTGTGTTTTTTAACCATAAACCCAGCGAACACATTGAATAATACCAAATACACAAAATAAAGTTTTTAGCTCTTTAAATAGCAAATGCATTTGCGCCCAATTTTGCACTCATGGGCATTTTGGTCTGAAAACAAGGTGTGTTCAGGCGCATTGTTGGCGTGTTGCTATTTTTAGGACAACTAGAATAGACTTTGCCATTGACCACCTAAAACCTGGTCTAAAGTATTAATATTGTTTTTTGTTATTTAATGAGGGTGTTAGTAATATGAATTTATTAATGGGACGACAACGCGCATTTGCTTATCACACACATGGATGAGCAGCAGCATATAAACGTGTTTAAATATTAAAATTTAAGGATTTAAATGTAAAAGATTATTATTGAGTCTCTTGGACATAAATGAGGACCGATTATGAGACGTTAAAAGGCATAAAGAGCTGCTTTACCTGTAGCCTAGTAAGTAATTAAATGTTTTGCTTTAAACAAATGCAAATATTGCATCTATTTTTAATGCTACTGTCACGGAGTGACTTCAAGCGGAACCTAAAAATGGCGAAGATAAATTCTGCCCGGACAACGGTCCCTGAAACACCAGCCATTTCCCGTAACTCCTGGCAACCCAAATTTGGGTTTTATTGCGAACAGGTGTACAGATGAGTGTGGCGATCGATGATTGGGCAATTCAGTGGAGAGAAGGAATATAAATAAGGCACCCGGAGAACAATGAGCAGGGTAGTTGGCACCGCGAGTTCGCGCTTGGAGCCCGCTGGGCTTTGATACAGAAAGGGGGCGGGCGCGGGGAAGTCCGCACACCAAAGCTGAACTGGAACTGAAACTGTAATTGTGACTGAAGACGAGTTTTGGAGGACTAGGCCAATGGCCGAAGTGATGTAGCCTTCACAGAAGTGCGAAGTCGATTACAGTGGAGGTGTGTTATTACAGCAGATATTGTGGGTGAAACCCAGGACGAATCTCCGGCCCCACGTGGTTCTGACCTTAATTCACTGTGAGTGTGTGGAGTGCAGTGGGTGAGTCTTTTCCTTTGATGTGTGTGTACACTTGGAAATTGCAGTGTCGTGCTGTGTCCATGTTGTCAGTAATCACCTCCTAGGCCGGGAAAGAAACCCTGTGGAAAGAACGTGTACTGGTGCCGGTGGACGACCGCTCTTCTATATACACGCCCAATTGTGACTACTGACCCCTTTTTTCTGTATGAACAAAGTAAAGATCCAGTTGCCCTTCTGTCTACTCACCTGTACGCCCAAAGCTAAGAGCCAGCGTATTACCCTTGTATACTCACCTGTATGCCCCAAAGTAAAGATCCAGTTGCCCTTCTGTCTACTCACCTGTATGCCCAAAGCTAAGAGCCAGCGTATTACCCTTGTATACTCACCTGTATGCCCCAAAGTAAAGATCCAGTTGCCCTTCTGTCTACTCACCTGTATGCCCAAAGCTAAGAGCCAGCGTATTACCTTTGTATACTCACCTGTATGCCCAAAGTGAAGACCCAGTGTGCCCTTTGAAGACCTACCTGAGAGCCCCCGTGACGGAGTCAGAAGCGACTCGGACTGACACTCTCTGGCCCCGAGAGTTACATTTTAGATTCCCTTCCCCCTCCCCTACCTACAATTAAATTAAATAAAGCTTGTTTTAATTTTACTTGCGTTCCTTGTGTGTCTGGTCTTTGGGGTGTTCTTGGGACCTCCTTGAGGTGGAAACTAGGGAGGGGCGAGACTCACGACATCTGTGGTCTGCTCCGACCTGTGACACTACACTACATATTTATTGTATATGATGACTTTGAACGTGTGGATATTGTGAGATGAGAACCTTTTTTAAGTAATCATTTTTTTTTTAAACACTCACGGTGTTGTCACGATACCAAGTATTTTGTTTTGGTGCAGATACCAAGTCAAGAATCACGGTTCCGATAATTTTCTATTCTTTTCCTGAAAAGGGAGAAACGCTCTCAAATCATCAAAAACATTTTAATAATATAATACACTAATAAATGAACATATGAACAGCAGATATATTAAACATTTGAACAAAATATGAAAAACATCTCTATATGCAGTGGTTATAGTGATAACTACTAACATTCACTTAACCATAACATTGCCATTATTAATAAGAAACAATGAGCCTAAATAATAACCATATGTTATTTCAGCTGTGATATATGGATTAATATAGGCTAATGTTTCCTGTACTTCAATCATAGGTGTCATTTACACTGGGGACGCTGGGGACATGTCCCCACCACTTTTTGAAATGGCTGATTTTGTCCCCACCACTTTTTAAAAGCATTTCGTTAAAATGTTCTGAAAAATCAAGCAATACCTGTGTGATACAAACATTGGAAAAACACAATGGTTTACCACCTAATGTACAAATTTCTGGTTGCATTAAGCATAAAAAGCCACAATCCCTTAGGACTGCCAATAAAAATTTACATATCACTAATCTCACCATTTCCCCAAAATTGAGGCTATAGCTTCAGTTATTGGAGTTACGGAAATAAGAAAAATGTACAGTTTCCATAAAGTATGGGACTGGTTAACACCAATATAAAAGGTTATAAAATGTTGAGGGGGTGTTAGTTCAAAATCATATAGCCTATCAGTGGCGGCTGGTGCTAAAAAAATTTGGGGGGGGGGGGCGCAAACACACTCAAAATCAAACTTTTACTGTAGTGATGCAGTACTTTTAAAAGCCATTTATCAGGTGATGAGTATCATTAGGCTACTACTTAGCTAAAATGCTGAAAATGTTACAGTTGAAATCAAACGCAAAAAAAATTTACTATGAATCTGTAATGAACTAATATCAAGGTAATCATTCACACACACACACACACGCACGCACACGCACGCACGCACACACACACACACACACACACACACACACACACACACACACACACACACACACACACACACACACATACACAGAGGTTGCGATAGACTTTTTCAATGTCCCTCATTTTTTTGATAAACAGCGTTGTAAAAGTCCTTCACAGTCATTATCCGTAATTTCATGTTTTAATTCTTTTCATTTTCGTTCACATGTCCATTTCTAATCATAAACTTACAAGACGAGCATACAAGTCAAATGTGTTTGTTTATTCATTTGGTTAGAGAACAGATAAACAGAGACTGTGCATCACTTTACCATCACATGAAGCAGATGAATTAATGTTTTTTCTCACAGTGACAGCTGAGGCAATAAAACACGGAGCTTTATGCTGAACAGGCAAATATGAACAAATCAAATAACAAAATACTACTGCGATTAAAATATCAATAAACATGTAAAAATCTGAAGTGAACTAAACTCATCTAAAACCATCTTGTGTAATAAACGCATGAAGGCAGATTAATGCAGACTCTTGTCATTAGATTTTGTATCTTTACCTTAGACAGGCATCTTGTTGCAGCACTCCTGTAGTGTTTAACTTCAGCAGCCATGCGCAATCAGTGTATGACATCAAAATATCGCGAGAATGTTAAGAAACCAGGGCATCATTTGAGCAACACACTGCCACCAACTGGACATACATAGGAATTACATTCTCAAGTTGAGTTGTATTAGTTGTATCTGCCAAAACGGCGTTCAGATTTTTCTTTATTCTGCTTCAATTTTCTCCATCAAAGACTTTTCGTTTAACGTGACCGAACACACACAAAAAGAGACATTAAAGTTGCCTAATCACAGACTCGTACGTTTCTTTTAGCTTTTATAGCAATAGCACAAGCACATTTTCCCCTCACAACAGGGAGTACATACAGTCCATCAGCTCAATATGCACGGTTCGTGAAGTTTCCTTAAAAACAGTGGTTTTCTCGTGGGTGCTTTTTTAAACTCTACAACACTGTACAACAACAAAACTAACAACAAAGTTGACCAAGCCACGGAATATACTGGATTATATGAGCTCTCGCTCTCATTATGTCCACTGTGGGATTTGATTTTGTTTTACTAATCGTGCTGTTTATAATCTTAATTAATGTGTATTGTTACAACAAAGATTTCTGTGCTGAGTACAAGAAAGTTGTCTGTGTGGTTTCGGTTGGGGGAGAAACAGCATATGCTGAGGAATGTACGTCTGGAAATTGTTAAGATAAGAGAGGGGCCTGAGGGAGAAAAGCAAACAGACATCCATGTTATTAACCAATGTTTTAATATTCACAGAATAAAATATGCAATGTATTTCTTACTTAATCAGTATTAATCACTGAATAGTTGATGTAATAAATATAAGATGTTGTCTTTGATAAATGTGTATTAACCAATTAAATGAAGGTTGCATACAGAATAACCTAATGGGGGCAGGGCAGCTCAACCTTGAAGAAACAGAATCTCCTGTGTTTGTTCTTTGTGTGTGTGTGTGTGTGTCATTTCTTCCCTAATAGATAGAAACTGGGTGTGGTGATGGAGTTAGATGGACGAGGGGAACGGCCTTTGTGGGTGGAGATTTTCTGAAGAAAGATCGACGTCACATATTTTATAAATATGCATGTTACTTCCTGAGCTGGTTGTTCGCCACTTGAGACGACCCAGCGCGCTGTTAAACTTTTTCATATCTGATCAATAAATATTTGAACTTAGATATTTGTATTTTGTGCCTTTCCTCTAAATTATGAACATGCAATGGACGCCTTAAAGTCCAACACCACGCAACACAAGCTCAAACGCGCCACAAAAGTTAATGTCTTGCACGTCTATCACGCATTCAGACTTTAAAACAGCAAACAGGGAAAAAAAATTAAGACTTACATGCTATATCCAGCTAGCCAACTCTGTTTGCCATGAGAAGTGGTGGAGCACACAGACTGCCATAATTTGACTCCATTGTTCGATCTGGTCCAAGCTTCTTAATCCTTTATTTATACATCAATTAAATACCTTGTATAGGGTGATTTTGTAAGGATAAAAGCATATTTTCTTTCATCTCAAGATATTTCACTTGCTTTCACTGATCTGTACTGTAGCTATCAGTTAACACAGCAATCTCTAACGCGGTTATGAGACTTTGAGAACGATCCAATCACAGGATGTAAAAAACATTAAAAGCAATATTGATTCGCTTACAACATAAGTGGGAGTGTTTGGGGCGCAGGGCAGGGTGGATCCGAAACCAGCCACTTAGAGCTCAGCCTCAGGTCACATGTTTTACCCTTTTTCCTGACCTACATAGACACTCATTAGGGGTGCGCCCCAGACACACAAACATGACACACACAACGAACTCAGTTTTGATTTTTAATTGTTTTAAATAAATTATAACATGACTAACAGTGAATTAATACAACTAAAAGATTTTATTTTGTATTAATTTGCAACATATATTTAACTTTTTGGTAACATGTTAAAGTAGCTTTCCTCTCTGGCCAGCTTAAAGGGGGGGCGTCCCAGCGCCCCCTAGTGACCAGCCGCCACTGTAGCCTATATATCATTTTAGCTGATGTTTTGTATGCTTTATTTTAGCAGCTTGCAAATTATTAACGTTATCTATGAAAGTTGCGTTTTTACAGATGTTGAACTAGCCGTTTAATAATTACTCCATTCTTTTTCAGGAGTTTAAAAAAAATCATTGATTGGGGTGTCACGGTTCTCCAAATCCTCGATTCGATTACATTTTCGATTCTAATGTCACGATTCGATTCTCAGTTTTTACTTTTTTTTTGAAAGACAAAAAATGCTATGACATTATTATTTATTACTATAGCTTCACATTAACATGCACATTGCGTGCTTTTCCTCGCATGGGGGTTTGTGGGCTTCACTTTACGCGAGAGAGCTTGTAGAGAGAGACGTCCTTCTTGGACGCACCTGCACTTAATGCCACGTCTTGGACTCCAAGCATCTAAAAATAAATCCAGCGTGTCATAAGCAGCTGCGCTTCACTGTCTCACATGCACGCGCTCTCGCATCTATCCGAACCCTAAACAAATTAAAATAGTAATTCTTACGTATTTGTTCAGTTTTATGCGTTTCCTGTGAGCTGAGGCAAACTATCCCTTTTGTTACATTTTTGTTCCCTATGACGGGGCTGCGCTCTAGGGGAGCCGAAAGTGAGGTAGTTGGAAAAGAAAAGCTCCTGCAGGGGTGGTCGCTGCTGCGTTACAGACTTCGAGGTTGGAATAAGTCTTCTGCGGCAGAGCAAGAGGAAATGGCACGGGCCCCTGTGGGGCCGGTTGCTGCGGCGATACTGGCTTTGAAAAAGGGGGTGTGCTGTGGCAGAGAGTACTGATTGATTAATGGAAAAATTCTGAAGCTTCTCCAAGCTGTCAGATAGGTTTGAAGAGCTCCCGTGAAAGATTAAATAAAAATCAAACAATTCAGAACAAAATTAAGGTTCACTAAAGGACTATTTGTAAATACTGAAATGTAATGTAAATGTATTTTAACAAAATTCAGCCTAAGAATAGCAATAACACACTCTTTAAACAGATAAACATCTTTGTAAACGTAAAACTTTTAATAAGCACTTTAAACTTTGCCATGGAAACAAAATGATGAAGCTGTTGTTATATTCTGAAGGTTAATTCTTGACCTGAGTGCAGAATATGCAAAAAACATTTTCTATGTTGTTTAAAGAGCACCTATTGTCTGATTCACGTTTTTAAATTTCCTTTGGTGTGTAAGTGTGTATTAAAACATGTTAACAATATGCAAAAGGCACAAACCCCAAAGTAAACGATGACGTGAGTTATTGTCTCCGACGTAAATCTATTTTTTTGGAATAAAACTAACACACGGATTGCTGGCAACAGTTTACTTCCTGGGATTGGTGATGTAGATCGACATTAACATAATTCCTCCTGCTTCGGACTCAAAGCCTGTAATTTAACTCCTGTTGGCAACCAAATCTTTCAAACATGGTAAGGAGCGTCATGTTTCCTGCTGATGTCAGAGGTATTCAGGCCAATAACAATGTAAAGATTAGCTGGCTGTAACGAGCGGGCTGCTTACACAAAGCGATAGAGAGCAAGTAGAATCCAAATGTTGAGGTTTTATTAAAGTATTCCGGAAGGGCAGGCAAACAAATTCAAACAGGGTAACCCAATAGCTTAATCCACATAAACAGGGTTAGGGTCAAGGACCTTGAGGCAGACACGGACAGGTAACAGAGGCAGGCCCGGACTGTGGAGCACAGACGGTCCTGGGTCGTGAGGTCCTGACAGACCTGGGTCATGGGGCAGACATGGACCTGGGCCATGAGGTAGACGTGGACCTGGGTCATGGGGCAGACATGGACCTGGGCCATGAGGCAGACGTGGACCTGGGTCATGGGGCAGGCGTGGACCTGGGTCATGAGGTAGCAGTGGGAATTTGGACACCTCGGCTTCTTTCTCGGTGTCCTCTGCCTCCTCCATGTGTCCGGGTACTACCCCCCCAAAAAAATACTTAGGGGAACTTCGGCCATCCAGGGAACAGGCGACATAAGACACCAGGGTGGCGCTGGTGGCGCTCTAGACCTGCAGACAGAGATAGCATAGATAGAGGCTGGCATAGCCAGGTTAGCAATAGACAGCTGCATAAATGCAGAGAAATCAATGAGTTCAGAAACATCCATCTTAGGCAGGGCAAAGAGTCTATGGGAGTCATGCACGGCCATTTTGGTAAGGGCAGAAAGTCTATAGAGCTTAGGAGTGACCATACTTGCTGATCTACAGGACCGAAGGAACTCAGAAAACTCAGAAACAGGCCTTACGGTCATGACAGGCAATTCAGGAAGCTTAGGCTCAGCAGACGTTCTCGGGACAATAAGCTCAGGGGACTCAGATTCGGACCTTCCAACCGAAACATAAAGTGCATGTGACTCAGGTGAACCAGACGACTCAGGTGAATCAGACTCCAGTGAACCAGACGGTTCACTCGTGACAGAATGTGCATGAGGCTCAGGTTCGGACCTTCTAGTCATGGTAGGATAGGATAAAACTTGACGTTGGGTCCTAGACGCCCATACTGACACCATCTGGGTATCCAGCAGACTTGACATCAATAGTCCAGTCTTGGGATGAACTGGAGAGGTTGTTATGACAGCCATTTTGTGAAGTGGCTCGGGTGTGACAGCCATCTTGTGAAAGGGCTCGGGTGCAGGTACGGCAGCCATATTGATAGCAGGTGCAGGGGTAACAACAGCCCTCTTGACGACAGGTGTGGTTGTGGCAATGGCTCTTTGGGTAACAGGTGCAGGTAAGGAGGTAGCCATCTTAAAAACAGGTGCAGGTAAAGTGACAGCCATCTTGGGTACAGAGACGGGCTTGGTGGCGGCCATATTAGTATCAGAGACAGGCATAGGCTTCAACGAGACAGGCATGACTTTAACTGGCTTTAGTGAACCAGACGTAACATGAGTTGGTTATTGTGCAGTAGCTTTGGTAGAACTGTAGTGCTCATCATCTACCGTTCCCACAGTAAAGGGACAGCCACTTATTAGCAATGCGAATTCTATGTATCTCTCCAAAGTCCAATGTGAGGCATTATGTGGCATACGATCACTTATAGTCTCTTTTAGTCCATTATAAAAAAAGGCCTTAAACATAACATCATTGTAGTTTAACTGGTAACTTAAGAAAATCCTGAACGTAATCCTCAATCGGGCGGTTGTCCTGGCATAATTCAAATAATGCAAACACTGGTTTCAGGCTGCTGGCTGGAAATTACAAACCTCCGCTGGATTCTGGTAAGGCGAAGTATTCTGTAACGAGCGGGCTGCTTACACAAAGTAAGAGAGCAAGTAGAATCCAAATGCTGAGGTTTTATTAAAGTATTCCAGAAGGGCAGGCAAACAAATGCAAACAGGGTAATCCAATATCTTAATCAACATAAACAGGCAAGGGTCAAAATCATGAACAAGAATATCAGACAAGAAATAATGACTAAATCCAAAAACGCTCGGTAAAACAGGTGTTACACTGGCAATACTTCGGAAGGTGTCTGGGTGTGTGAACAGGCTTTATACAAAACAAATAGGAAGTGAATTGTGAAGTGTGACATGACATTATTTCAAAATAAAAGACCAGAGACATGACTTCAAAATAAAAGACCTAAAAACAGAATACAAACAGAACACAAGACAAAACCCTTACACTGGCCAATCAGGGTCACAGAGCTTTTCAAATCTGTGCATTTTAGGAAGAGAGTAAAATCTGGAGCTACAGAAATTTACAATTTGTGGAAAATTATTAAAATATTTGTGTTTTTTAACCATAAACCCAGCGAACACATTGAATAATACCAAATACACAAAATAAAGTTTTTAGCTCTTTAAATAGCAAATGCATTTGCGCCCAATTTTGCACTCATGGGCATTTTGGTCTGAAAACAAGGTGTGTTCAGGCGCATTGTTGGCGTGTTGCTATTTTTAGGACAACTAGAATAGACTTTGCCATTGACCACCTAAAACCTGGTCTAAAGTATTAATATTGTTTTTTGTTATTTAATGAGGGTGTTAGTAATATGAATTTATTAATGGGACGACAACGCGCATTTGCTTATCACACACATGGATGAGCAGCAGCATATAAACGTGTTTAAATATTAAAATTTAAGGATTTAAATGTAAAAGATTATTATTGAGTCTCTTGGACATAAATGAGGACCGATTATGAGACGTTAAAAGGCATAAAGAGCTGCTTTACCTGTAGCCTAGTAAGTAATTAAATGTTTTGCTTTAAACAAATGCAAATATTGCATCTATTTTTAATGCTACTGTCACGGAGTGACTTCAAGCGGAACCTAAAAATGGCGAAGATAAATTCTGCCCGGACAACGGTCCCTGAAACACCAGCCATTTCCCGTAACTCCTGGCAACCCAAATTTGGGTTTTATTGCGAACAGGTGTACAGATGAGTGTGGCGATCGATGATTGGGCAATTCAGTGGAGAGAAGGAATATAAATAAGGCACCCGGAGAACAATGAGCAGGGTAGTTGGCACCGCGAGTTCGCGCTTGGAGCCCGCTGGGCTTTGATACAGAAAGGGGGCGGGCGCGGGGAAGTCCGCACACCAAAGCTGAACTGGAACTGAAACTGTAATTGTGACTGAAGACGAGTTTTGGAGGACTAGGCCAATGGCCGAAGTGATGTAGCCTTCACAGAAGTGCGAAGTCGATTACAGTGGAGGTGTGTTATTACAGCAGATATTGTGGGTGAAACCCAGGACGAATCTCCGGCCCCACGTGGTTCTGACCTTAATTCACTGTGAGTGTGTGGAGTGCAGTGGGTGAGTCTTTTCCTTTGATGTGTGTGTACACTTGGAAATTGCAGTGTCGTGCTGTGTCCATGTTGTCAGTAATCACCTCCTAGGCCGGGAAAGAAACCCTGTGGAAAGAACGTGTACTGGTGCCGGTGGACGACCGCTCTTCTATATACACGCCCAATTGTGACTACTGACCCCTTTTTTCTGTATGAACAAAGTAAAGATCCAGTTGCCCTTCTGTCTACTCACCTGTACGCCCAAAGCTAAGAGCCAGCGTATTACCCTTGTATACTCACCTGTATGCCCCAAAGTAAAGATCCAGTTGCCCTTCTGTCTACTCACCTGTATGCCCAAAGCTAAGAGCCAGCGTATTACCCTTGTATACTCACCTGTATGCCCCAAAGTAAAGATCCAGTTGCCCTTCTGTCTACTCACCTGTATGCCCAAAGCTAAGAGCCAGCGTATTACCTTTGTATACTCACCTGTATGCCCAAAGTGAAGACCCAGTGTGCCCTTTGAAGACCTACCTGAGAGCCCCCGTGACGGAGTCAGAAGCGACTCGGACTGACACTCTCTGGCCCCGAGAGTTACATTTTAGATTCCCTTCCCCCTCCCCTACCTACAATTAAATTAAATAAAGCTTGTTTTAATTTTACTTGCGTTCCTTGTGTGTCTGGTCTTTGGGGTGTTCTTGGGACCTCCTTGAGGTGGAAACTAGGGAGGGGCGAGACTCACGACATCTGTGGTCTGCTCCGACCTGTGACACTACACTACATATTTATTGTATATGATGACTTTGAACGTGTGGATATTGTGAGATGAGAACCTTTTTTAAGTAATCATTTTTTTTTTAAACACTCACGGTGTTGTCACGATACCAAGTATTTTGTTTTGGTGCAGATACCAAGTCAAGAATCACGGTTCCGATAATTTTCTATTCTTTTCCTGAAAAGGGAGAAACGCTCTCAAATCATCAAAAACATTTTAATAATATAATACACTAATAAATGAACATATGAACAGCAGATATATTAAACATTTGAACAAAATATGAAAAACATCTCTATATGCAGTGGTTATAGTGATAACTACTAACATTCACTTAACCATAACATTGCCATTATTAATAAGAAACAATGAGCCTAAATAATAACCATATGTTATTTCAGCTGTGATATATGGATTAATATAGGCTAATGTTTCCTGTACTTCAATCATAGGTGTCATTTACACTGGGGACGCTGGGGACATGTCCCCACCACTTTTTGAAATGGCTGATTTTGTCCCCACCACTTTTTAAAAGCATTTCGTTAAAATGTTCTGAAAAATCAAGCAATACCTGTGTGATACAAACATTGGAAAAACACAATGGTTTACCACCTAATGTACAAATTTCTGGTTGCATTAAGCATAAAAAGCCACAATCCCTTAGGACTGCCAATAAAAATTTACATATCACTAATCTCACCATTTCCCCAAAATTGAGGCTATAGCTTCAGTTATTGGAGTTACGGAAATAAGAAAAATGTACAGTTTCCATAAAGTATGGGACTGGTTAACACCAATATAAAAGGTTATAAAATGTTGAGGGGGTGTTAGTTCAAAATCATATAGCCTATCAGTGGCGGCTGGTGCTAAAAAAATTTGGGGGGGGGGGGGGCGCAAACACACTCAAAATCAAACTTTTACTGTAGTGATGCAGTACTTTTAAAAGCCATTTATCAGGTGATGAGTATCATTAGGCTACTACTTAGCTAAAATGCTGAAAATGTTACAGTTGAAATCAAACGCAAAAAAAATTTACTATGAATCTGTAATGAACTAATATCAAGGTAATCATTCACACACACACACACACACGCACGCACACGCACGCACGCACACACACACACACACACACACACACACACACACACACACACACACACACACACACACACACACACATACACAGAGGTTGCGATAGACTTTTTCAATGTCCCTCATTTTTTTGATAAACAGCGTTGTAAAAGTCCTTCACAGTCATTATCCGTAATTTCATGTTTTAATTCTTTTCATTTTCGTTCACATGTCCATTTCTAATCATAAACTTACAAGACGAGCATACAAGTCAAATGTGTTTGTTTATTCATTTGGTTAGAGAACAGATAAACAGAGACTGTGCATCACTTTACCATCACATGAAGCAGATGAATTAATGTTTTTTCTCACAGTGACAGCTGAGGCAATAAAACACGGAGCTTTATGCTGAACAGGCAAATATGAACAAATCAAATAACAAAATACTACTGCGATTAAAATATCAATAAACATGTAAAAATCTGAAGTGAACTAAACTCATCTAAAACCATCTTGTGTAATAAACGCATGAAGGCAGATTAATGCAGACTCTTGTCATTAGATTTTGTATCTTTACCTTAGACAGGCATCTTGTTGCAGCACTCCTGTAGTGTTTAACTTCAGCAGCCATGCGCAATCAGTGTATGACATCAAAATATCGCGAGAATGTTAAGAAACCAGGGCATCATTTGAGCAACACACTGCCACCAACTGGACATACATAGGAATTACATTCTCAAGTTGAGTTGTATTAGTTGTATCTGCCAAAACGGCGTTCAGATTTTTCTTTATTCTGCTTCAATTTTCTCCATCAAAGACTTTTCGTTTAACGTGACCGAACACACACAAAAAGAGACATTAAAGTTGCCTAATCACAGACTCGTACGTTTCTTTTAGCTTTTATAGCAATAGCACAAGCACATTTTCCCCTCACAACAGGGAGTACATACAGTCCATCAGCTCAATATGCACGGTTCGTGAAGTTTCCTTAAAAACAGTGGTTTTCTCGTGGGTGCTTTTTTAAACTCTACAACACTGTACAACAACAAAACTAACAACAAAGTTGACCAAGCCACGGAATATACTGGATTATATGAGCTCTCGCTCTCATTATGTCCACTGTGGGATTTGATTTTGTTTTACTAATCGTGCTGTTTATAATCTTAATTAATGTGTATTGTTACAACAAAGATTTCTGTGCTGAGTACAAGAAAGTTGTCTGTGTGGTTTCGGTTGGGGGAGAAACAGCATATGCTGAGGAATGTACGTCTGGAAATTGTTAAGATAAGAGAGGGGCCTGAGGGAGAAAAGCAAACAGACATCCATGTTATTAACCAATGTTTTAATATTCACAGAATAAAATATGCAATGTATTTCTTACTTAATCAGTATTAATCACTGAATAGTTGATGTAATAAATATAAGATGTTGTCTTTGATAAATGTGTATTAACCAATTAAATGAAGGTTGCATACAGAATAACCTAATGGGGGCAGGGCAGCTCAACCTTGAAGAAACAGAATCTCCTGTGTTTGTTCTTTGTGTGTGTGTGTGTGTGTCATTTCTTCCCTAATAGATAGAAACTGGGTGTGGTGATGGAGTTAGATGGACGAGGGGAACGGCCTTTGTGGGTGGAGATTTTCTGAAGAAAGATCGACGTCACATATTTTATAAATATGCATGTTACTTCCTGAGCTGGTTGTTCGCCACTTGAGACGACCCAGCGCGCTGTTAAACTTTTTCATATCTGATCAATAAATATTTGAACTTAGATATTTGTATTTTGTGCCTTTCCTCTAAATTATGAACATGCAATGGACGCCTTAAAGTCCAACACCACGCAACACAAGCTCAAACGCGCCACAAAAGTTAATGTCTTGCACGTCTATCACGCATTCAGACTTTAAAACAGCAAACAGGGAAAAAAAAATTAAGACTTACATGCTATATCCAGCTAGCCAACTCTGTTTGCCATGAGAAGTGGTGGAGCACACAGACTGCCATAATTTGACTCCATTGTTCGATCTGGTCCAAGCTTCTTAATCCTTTATTTATACATCAATTAAATACCTTGTATAGGGTGATTTTGTAAGGATAAAAGCATATTTTCTTTCATCTCAAGATATTTCACTTGCTTTCACTGATCTGTACTGTAGCTATCAGTTAACACAGCAATCTCTAACGCGGTTATGAGACTTTGAGAACGATCCAATCACAGGATGTAAAAAACATTAAAAGCAATATTGATTCGCTTACAACATAAGTGGGAGTGTTTGGGGCGCAGGGCAGGGTGGATCCGAAACCAGCCACTTAGAGCTCAGCCTCAGGTCACATGTTTTACCCTTTTTCCTGACCTACATAGACACTCATTAGGGGTGCGCCCCAGACACACAAACATGACACACACAACGAACTCAGTTTTGATTTTTAATTGTTTTAAATAAATTATAACATGACTAACAGTGAATTAATACAACTAAAAGATTTTATTTTGTATTAATTTGCAACATATATTTAACTTTTTGGTAACATGTTAAAGTAGCTTTCCTCTCTGGCCAGCTTAAAGGGGGGGCGTCCCAGCGCCCCCTAGTGACCAGCCGCCACTGTAGCCTATATATCATTTTAGCTGATGTTTTGTATGCTTTATTTTAGCAGCTTGCAAATTATTAACGTTATCTATGAAAGTTGCGTTTTTACAGATGTTGAACTAGCCGTTTAATAATTACTCCATTCTTTTTCAGGAGTTTAAAAAAAATCATTGATTGGGGTGTCACGGTTCTCCAAATCCTCGATTCGATTACATTTTCGATTCTAATGTCACGATTCGATTCTCAGTTTTTACTTTTTTTTTGAAAGACAAAAAATGCTATGACATTATTATTTATTACTATAGCTTCACATTAACATGCACATTGCGTGCTTTTCCTCGCATGGGGGTTTGTGGGCTTCACTTTACGCGAGAGAGCTTGTAGAGAGAGACGTCCTTCTTGGACGCACCTGCACTTAATGCCACGTCTTGGACTCCAAGCATCTAAAAATAAATCCAGCGTGTCATAAGCAGCTGCGCTTCACTGTCTCACATGCACGCGCTCTCGCATCTATCCGAACCCTAAACAAATTAAAATAGTAATTCTTACGTATTTGTTCAGTTTTATGCGTTTCCTGTGAGCTGAGGCAAACTATCCCTTTTGTTACATTTTTGTTCCCTATGACGGGGCTGCGCTCTAGGGGAGCCGAAAGTGAGGTAGTTGGAAAAGAAAAGCTCCTGCAGGGGTGGTCGCTGCTGCGTTACAGACTTCGAGGTTGGAATAAGTCTTCTGCGGCAGAGCAAGAGGAAATGGCACGGGCCCCTGTGGGGCCGGTTGCTGCGGCGATACTGGCTTTGAAAAAGGGGGTGTGCTGTGGCAGAGAGTACTGATTGATTAATGGAAAAATTCTGAAGCTTCTCCAAGCTGTCAGATAGGTTTGAAGAGCTCCCGTGAAAGATTAAATAAAAATCAAACAATTCAGAACAAAATTAAGGTTCACTAAAGGACTATTTGTAAATACTGAAATGTAATGTAAATGTATTTTAACAAAATTCAGCCTAAGAATAGCAATAACACACTCTTTAAACAGATAAACATCTTTGTAAACGTAAAACTTTTAATAAGCACTTTAAACTTTGCCATGGAAACAAAATGATGAAGCTGTTGTTATATTCTGAAGGTTAATTCTTGACCTGAGTGCAGAATATGCAAAAAACATTTTCTACTGAGTCTTAAATGAAACCTAAGTACACTAAAGAGACGACATCTAGAAGAGCCGGAATCATAACAAATATTTGTGTATAAATATAAGTGAAAGAAGATTACCCAAAAAAGAACTAAACCCAATACGGCTTAAAGAATTAAGTCAATGATGCTACTCAAGCTTAATGAAACCAAAATATTGTATTATGAAGTATACAACAATGACAATGAATTAAAACATAAAGAGCTATGATACACAGTTTTAAAACAGTGAAATACAGTGGAAGCAACATGCATATAAGTAATGTCCTATATATATACCTGACTCACAGTATCATCTACATAAAGATGGTCTTACACTGAAACAAGACTGTTGAATGACGGATTGAATAGTTCAATAAATGTATATATTTGAGCATTAGATTATTTATACTGAACTGTCATTAATATGTCACTGTATGTGACATCAGTGATGTCACTGCTGATAGATTTTTGCTAGGTGATGATGTCATAAAGACATTGTGGCATCACTCCAGCACTTCTGATGGACAGCCAGCTGATCTACACACAGACCTGCAACATCTAACAATGACAAACACACAGAAAGAGATAATGTTATAAAATCTGACCATTAGTTTGTTTAACATACAAATATAGAGATTTTCTCACCTCTATTTGTTTGTCATAAGTTTTGTTTTTAGATTAGCTCAATTTATTCATGCTGATGAAAAACCTGTAGGATAAAAATGTTCACTCTTAAAATCTATCAGAGTCATATTGTATGTTATGCAGTTTTTACTTACCCCATCCACAGAGCTCCTATAATGAGAAACTGAGGCAGAAACACCAGCAGACAGAGAGACACTGAGCTGTCCATTGTATCTAAAGAAAGACAAACCCCCAAAAATTCAGAACATAACTTTACTATTTATCTTCTTAACAAAGTATCATTTACATTTACTATAAAATAAAAAAGAAAAGACAAAAATGTCCCTTTCATTGTGAGATATACTGAACTGCTAGACATATAAACTATAACTGCCACAATATTAATGATCAGCTATGAGTGCTGCAGCTGTCAAGAAAACGGACTCAGAGTCAAGTGCAAGTTAAATAGTTTATTTAGAAAAATAGAGAACAGGAGAGCAAAGTCACTGGTAGATCCACACACGGCGTACACCCGTTGACTCACTAGGAGAGAGTGAGTCGGCGCTACACAATAATCCAGTACAGATCCAAAGGAAGAGAGAGAGCCACCCACGCGCTCCGTCGAGAACGCCAGCACCGTCACCACACGCAACAGAGGGATGAAACACGCCGCCCTGAAGGTGGATGACAGGCGGAGATGGAAGATGGAAGTCCAAGTTCTCAGACGGGTAATCCACTGTGTAATCCAAATGTAGAAGGACCACCCGGAAACCACTGGTCACCGCCTAAAAACGAAGCGAACCAGCGGTTCCGAGAAACAACAGTCGTTAGAGTCAATATAATCCACAAAGGTGAAATGGGTGTACTCCACTCACGGGTGATGATGCAAACCGGAGAGAGAGGGAGACAGCTGGTATACCGCCTAGAAACGAAGCGAACCAGCTGTATCGAGAGACAAACATAGTCAATATAATCCAACACTCCACAAGCGAGCGGTCCGGGTGAAGACGGGTCCCCGAACGCCGAAACCAAACCTGGGGTAACAGAGGAGAAGACAGAGAGCGACTGACAAGACAAGGCAGGGCAGCAGGACTGTGATAAAACAATGAGCGCGCAACAAAGGACAGGACTACGTGCAATATAAAGGAAAAGGTAAACGAGACACCACCGGTGAACAATTACCGAAACAAGGGGGCGGAGTTAGTGAACACACGAGGAACCGGCACCACAGGTAAACAACACACACACACACAGATCGCACAGCCATCGATCACCCAGTAGTCATGACAGTAGCCCCCCCTCCACGACCGGCACCAGACGGACCGGGAGACTCACCCTGTCGCCGACGGAGGTCCTCGATCAGCCCAGGATCCAGCAAATCCCGACCCGGAACCCAGCTCCTCTCATCAGGACCGTATCCTTCCCAATCCACTAAATACTGAAATCCTCTGCCCCTGCGGCGGGAGTCTAGTAACCTCTTAACAGTGTAGACAGGGGCACCATCCACTAGACGAGGGGCGGGGGGATTAGGGGCAGAGACAGGGAGGTTATAGCGAGCAAACATCACAGGTTTAACCTTGGATACATGAAAAACAGGGTGAACCTGACCAAGAGAAAGAGGTAACTTAAGCTTTATCGTCACCGGATTAATGACCTTAGAAATACTGTATGGCCCAATGAATCTCGGAGCCAGCTTACGAGAAGGCTCACGGAGAGACAGATCCTTGGTAGAAAGCCATACCTTTTGACCACAAACGTAACGGGGTGGAGGTCGCCGATGACGATCAGCTGCAGCTTTGGTTCGTCTGGAGTTAGATAACAACAGTGTCTTAGCTCTCCTCCAGGTGCGTCTGCACCTGCGTACGAAAGCTAACGCAGACGGAACCGCTGCCTCGGGCTCCTGTGATGGAAACAGGGGAGGTTGATAACCGATGGAAAGTTCAAACGGGGACAAATTGGTAGACGTAACGGGAAGAGAATTATGAGAATACTCAACCCACGGGAGCTGATCGCACCAGGAATTCGGATATTGTGACGACAGACAGCGGAGCGTTCTACCGAGATCCTGATTAGCCCGTTCGCATTGCCCATTGGTCTGCGGGTGATAACCAGAAGACAAGCTGGCCGTGGCGCCAATTTGTCTACAAAACTCCTGCCAAAAACGAGAGATGAACTGAGGACCCCTATCTGACACTACGTCAGTCGGAATACCATGTAACCGAAAAACGTGATTAATCAAAACCTGAGCCATCTCTTTTGCAGAAGGTAGCTTGGGCAGGGGAATGAAATGAACCGCCTTCGAAAAACGATCCACCACAGTTAGAACAACAGTGTTACCATTAGATGCGGGTAAGCCGGTGACAAAATCAAGGGCTATATGAGACCAGGGGCGGGAGGGCACGGGCAAAGATTTAAGCAGACCAGCGGGTGGTAAATTAGATGCTTTATTACGAGCACAAACCGAACAGGCTAGTACAAACTGTCTGACGTCAATGGACATAGAAGGCCACCAAAAACGCTGACAGACGGCAGCCAACGTTCTCCGAATACCTGGATGGCCGACAAATTTGGATTCGTGACCCCACCGGATGACATCGGAACGTAACCGCTCAGGAACCCATAGGCGACCCGCTGGACACCCCTCCGGAACTTCCCCCTCCCGGCCGGCCTCTCTCACCCGCTGTTCGATTCCCCATACAAGGGCGCCGACCACCCTCCCCTCCGGGAGAATGGTCTCCGTCCTCTCCGAATCGGACTTTTCGAACAGACGGGAGAGAGCATCAGGTTTGGTATTTTTCGAGCCAGGCCGGTACGAGAGGGTGAAGTTGAAACGATCAAAGAAGAGTGCCCAACGAGCCTGCCTAGATGTTAGTCTTCTGGCCGAACGGATATATTCAAGATTCTTATGATCCGTCCAGACCAGAAAGGGCTCCGAGGTTCCCTCCAACCAGTGACGCCATTCACCCAAAGCGAGTCTAACCGCCAACAGCTCCCGATTCCCTATGTCGTAATTATGTTCTGCTGGGTTTAACCGGTGAGAGAAAAAAGCACACGGATGTACTTTCCCATCAATAGACGATCGCTGTGATAAAACGGCGCCTACCCCGACATCAGATGCATCCACTTCCACTATAAATTGTTTAGCCGGATCGGGAATAGAGAGGACAGGCGCAGAGATGAACCGGGATTTTAACACATCAAAGGCCTCCTGAGTCTCTCTATTCCAACGGAAACATACATTAGGTGAAGTGAGAGCAGTGAGAGGCTTAGCGATCTGACCAAAATTTCTGATGAAACGCCGATAAAAATTGGCGAACCCCAGAAATCGCTGAAGCTCCTTCCGAGTGTCGGGTACTGGCCAATCGGCAACCGTCTTAACCTTAGCGGGATCGGGACGAATTTCTCCCTCGGCAATGACAAAACCCAGAAACGAAACCGACTTTCTGTGGAACTCGCACTTCTCCGCCTTAACGAATAGCTGATTCTCTAATAGCTGTTGTAAAACCATGCGAACGTGCTGAGTGTGTATCTGCATGGAGGGAGAAAAGATGAGAATGTCATCGAGATACACAAAGACAAATATGTTAATCATGTCACCCAGCACTTCATTGACCATGGTCTGGAAGACAGCTGGAGCGTTACAAAGACCGAACGGCAGAACGGAATATTCCCAGTGTCCTGAGGGTGTGTTAAAGGCTGTCTTCCACTCATCGCCCTCTCTAATACGTACCAAGTGATAAGCGTTGCGCAGATCTAGCTTGGTAAATACGCGCGCTCCCTGTAATAACTCGAATGCTGATGACATTAATGGCAAGGGGTACTTATTCTTAACAGTAATGTCATTCAGCCCTCGATAATCAATGCACGGACGAAGAGACCCGTCTTTCTTCTTTACAAAGAAAAATCCAGCACCAGCTGGAGACGAGGAGCGGCAAATGAGACCGGCTTTAAGAGCGTCATTAATGTATTTATCCATAGCCTCTCTTTCTGGTTTAGCTAGGGATAATATACGACCCTTAGGCGGAGAAGTGTTGGGAAGTAGTTTGATCTCGCAATCATACGACCGATGAGGAGGCAGAGAAGTAGCCCGGGACTTACTGAAAACCTGATACAGATCTGAGTACTCCGCCGGGACCCCTGAGAGATCGATAGCCGGAACCTGCAAGACAGAACAAGAGACAAGAGAGGGAGCAGGACCAAGACAAGAAACATAACACGAAGACTTCCAAGATAACACAACATTGTTCTGCCAATCAACGTGAGGATTATGTTTGGATAGCCAGTCATGACCTAAAATGACTGGCGATTGTGAATCCTCTAAGATGTAAAATTAAATCTCCTCACGATGATTGCCAGAAACAAACAAACTCACAGGGGGTGTGCGGTGCGTGAGCACAGCCATATGCTGGCCCTTCAATGTCCAGGCAGACAAAGGAGAGGAGAGAGGGATGAATGGAATACCCCAGGACTTGGCCAACCCAGCATCCAAAAGACACGCCTCCGCACCGGAATCCAGCAACGCCTGTGACGGGAAAGAGTTAATAATGACAGGTAGTGTGGTGCTGCTTACGGGAGATTTAAATGACGATGCGCCCATTGAGACTCCCAGGTTTATCGGCGGGCGTGAGCTTTTACCGGACAGGTGGCCGCCAGATGCCCCGGCTTGCCACAATACAAACAGAGGCCATTAGACAGCCGACGATTTCTCTCTCCAGCAGAAATCCGGAACTTGCCCAGCTGCATAGGCTCCTCGGAGGGTGTCTCTGAAGCGATCTCCCCTGGTTCCGACATCAGCTGGCGAAATGAGCGACGCAGATCTCTCTGCCGATGGCGAGACTCGACCCTCAGAGCCAGATCGATGGCATCTTCCAGGGACGTGGGTGGCTCCCTCAGTGCGACCTCGTCCTGAATACCTGGCGTGAGACCCTCGAGGAACTGTGCTCTTAATGCCGCGTCATTCCAGTTGCAGCAAATAGCGAGCGTCTTAAATCGTATGGCAAAATCTGTCACAGAGTCATTACGTTGCCGTAATCTCACCAACTCAGCCGCTGCCATGTCTCCCTTGAGTGAGCGGTCAAACAATTTTAACATCTCCTCCTCGAGAGCCTCAAATGAAAAAGTAAAAGGAGCTTTAGCCCCCCAAGCGGCCATACCCCAGTCTCTCGCCCTTCCAGTGAGTAATGTCAGGACATAGGCCACCTTGGAAGTGGATGAAGAAAATCGACGGGGCTGGAGCGCGAAGACGAGAGAGCACTGCTGTAAAAAGGATCTGCAGGTGTTGGGATCGCCATTGTAGGTGGGGGGTGTAGCCGTGTGTGGCTCCCGTTCAAATAAAGCGGCTCCTCCGGATGAGGTTGGGGCTTCATGGTGAGGAGTCACTTGGTCCAAGCGATTGCTGAGCTCTTTCAGTTGCCCAGACAGGATGCTGAAATCTCTGGCAGCAGCAGACAATAACGACGAATGTTGGTCGATGGCCGCCCCTGCTGGTGAAGGGCGGTCTGCACCTCCAGACTTTCTAAACTTGCTGACTCCATTTTTGGCGCGCTCATCTGTCAAGAAAACGGACTCAGAGTCAAGTGCAAGTTAAATAGTTTATTTAGAAAAATGGAGAACAGGAGAGCAAAGTCACTGGTAGATCCACACACGGCGTACACCCGTTGACTCACTCTGGTGGAAACACTACTGTGGGAATGAAGCACTCCCACAGTAGGAGAGAGTGAGTCGGCGCTACACAATAATCCAGTACAGATCCAAAGGAAGAGAGAGAGCCACCCACGCGCTCCGTCGAGAACGCCAGCACCGTCACCACACGCAACAGAGGGATGAAACACGCCGCCCCGAAGGTGGATGACAGGTGGAGATGGAAGATGGAAGTCCAAGTTCTCAGACGGGTAATCCACTGTGTAATCCAAATGTAGAAGGACCACCCGGAAACCACTGGTCACCGCCTAAAAACGAAGCGAACCAGCGGTTCCGAGAAACAACAGTCGTTAGAGTCAATATAATCCACAAAGGTGAAATGGGTGTACTCCACTCACGGGTGATGATGCAAACCGGAGAGAGAGGGAGACAGCTGGTATACCGCCTAGAAACGAAGCGAACCAGCTGTATCGAGAGACAAACATAGTCAATATAATCCAACACTCCACAAGCGAGCGGTCCGGGTGAAGACGGGTCCCCGAACGCCGAAACCAAACCTGGGGTAACAGAGGAGAAGACAGAGAGCGACTGACAAGACAAGGCAGGGCAGCAGGACTGTGATAAAACAATGAGCGCGCAACAAAGGACAGGACTACGTGCAATATAAAGGAAAAGGTAAACGAGACACCACCGGTGAACAATTACCGAAACAAGGGGGCGGAGTTAGTGAACACACAAGGAACCGGCACCACAGGTAAACAACACACACACACACAGATCACACAGCCATCGATCACCCAGTAGTCATGACAGCAGCTCAGTGATGATGTCATACAGTAGCTGAATAAACCAATTAGCATTAAGGACTCAAACTATCTCTTATATAATTTTGTCAGATGTATGATGAGATGTTGTGTTACCTCCTACAGTACAGGAATACTCTTGTAGCTCCTTACTGTTGATTGAGTCCAGGTACAGCTTGTTTAATAATGTGAATCCATCTGTAACCTGTTGTCCATTCTTATACCAGATGTAAGTATGGTTGCTATCCAGAGTGCATTCGGTTGAACAGCTTAATATCACTTTTTCTCCGTCTATCACAGGGTCTGGACTGCTTCTCACCTGTGTATCTGAGATTTCATATAACAGAGTTCACGCCAACTTCTTTTTAAAGTTAGCCCTGAAATGTATAATTCAGCTCATTCATAAAGTAGGATGTATGCAATGGCAAGGTCACGGAGTCAAACACACACATACAGCTACAATATATAATGAGAACACAGCTTTAAAAAAGTATCTGTCAAATGCATGAGTGTAACATAAATGTTTGTCTTAAGTCTGAAGTCCTCTGTGATGAGTGTCCTCTACATCAACATAAAGTCTTGAGCGACTTTGCCAAAAATAGCACACTTAGACAGGAAGAAACCATGTGTCACAACCTGCCCAAAAACCAGTTTGTACCAGGTTCAGTTTTAATACTGAATTAGACTGGTAAGTGCTGCTGGCTGCTGGACCAACACATCACTATTCAACAGCAAACTTTGGTCAATCATGCTTGCCAGCTGGTAACTGCATGGTCCAACTGTTAATGCTAATGAATAAGTGAATTAAAGGTCCCGTGTTTCACTTTAACAGAATTTGCTTTTAAAAGTCTACAGTGAAAGGCCGGTTTGTACTACAGCCCTCTTACTACAGGGTTTTGACTAAACTCCGCCCACAGGAATACATCAGTCAACAGCTAAGCTCAAACGGCTCTGCTTAAACTAAGCTGCTTTTAAATCACAACACACTAAACAAACTACACAATCAGAACTCGTTATGTATTTCTGAAGGAGGGACTTCATAGTAGAGTTGTGACGTTCGCGAACGAACCGATTCTTTTGAACGGCTCATTAACATGAACGATGGGAGCCGAGTCGCGGCTGGAGGGGAGCCGTTCTTTCTGTCGTTCTTTTTTCCTATGCGTGTTTCACACAGATGCACACAAATTAGCTCCTCCGCGAGACAGAACAGTTATAGGGGGAGGGGTGCACATGATGATAGTTGTGCACGCATCGTTCACGTGAGAACTCCAGTGGAAAAAAAAACGGTGTGCCCCAGATGTCCTATTTGCAAAGTTTACCGTAATAATAGTATTAATAGTGGACTGTATGTAGACATTTATTTCCATTTTATTTATTCTAATTTGTGGAAGAGTTTGTAGTAAAAGCGGTTTTGCACAGAAATTCATTGCAGCCGGATTTTTTATTTAATGTTTATTTGTGAGTAGGTATTGTATGAATAACATAAGTCAAAGTAGCTTTACACATACACACATTTTGTACTAAAGGTAAATCCAAAACAGTGATGTCACTGTCTAAGCAGAGGGATTTTGTGCAACCCTATGGAATATAGTCCACACATGACAAATGAGGTTAAAATCAATATTTCAGAATAATTTAAACTCAGATATTGGTGTGTGATATCTGAACTTAATTATTAGACTACAAATCTCACCTCATCATTCATCCTAGTGATTATTTCCAGGATAAACTAACATGCCCCTAAGCTGGCTTCTTAAAACTGACTAAATATTTTAAAGAGCCAAAAGAGCCGTTCTTTTGAACGGCTCTTTGAAAGGAACGGATCGCCAAGATCCGGATCCCCTCAAAGAGCCATAAATCCCATCACTACTTCATAGAACAAGGAACACATCAGCCAGTTTTTAGGACAGTTATAACACATCATATTTCTTTAGCATGGACAACCTCAAAAACAAGTCTAAAATTCATAATATAAACATCAGGCGAAATGAAAGTTCAGATGAATAACTCAAATGAATTACATCACTGGCATTTTAATATTTAAATCTACTCATTGTTTAACAAAAGATAAACAAAAATTGAAAGGACCCAAAAACAGTAGCATGAACAGTGTTGGGGGTAACGCATTACATGTAACGCACATTACTTTTCTGAAGTAACGAGTAAAGTAACGCATTACTTTATAAATGTACACATTAATATTTGAGTTACTTTTCTAAAAAAGTAATGCAAGTTACTTTTCGGCTTTATTAACTAAATTTGAAAATAAAATAATGTACATATTACATACATATTAACGTAGAATTACGCTCTGTGAGCCTGAGGTGGAACAGTTTAAGTCAGAAACAGAGATGGCAGGCCAGAGCATGACATTTTTGCGATCATAAAAACACCTGCAAGGCCTGAAAAAAATCAAGCCTCAGCCAAGTAACGCAAAAGTAACGTAAGCATTACTTTCCATGAAAAGTAACTAAGTAACACAATTAGTTACCTTTTTTGGGGAGTAACTTAACTCTTTCCCCGCCATTGACGAGATATCTCGTCAATCAAGAGAAAACGCTTCCCCGCCAATGACGAGTTTTTCCGTCTTTCCGCAATTCCGCTATTACCCACTAGGTGGCCCTTCCGCAACTTTTTAAACCCGGAAGTATTGTCCTATGGCAAGCTGCTGCATGTCCGTGTCTGTTTTAAAGATCGCTCTGAATGGGATCTCTATGAAAAGTCCGTCACAAAAATGGAATTATCTCTGCTTTTTGCTCAAAATGTGGTGTTTTTGCAGAAACCTACCCATATTCAAAAGCTGATTACAAAAGACCTTCTGAAGGTAGGATGAAACGTTCTTTCATTTGGTATATTGTATGTTTATATATTTGAAGAAGAACATTTTCTGGAAGACATTAAACTTTTGTGAAAATCATGAAAAACACTGGCGCTGGCTGGCAACTTTTTTTTAAACGCTGGCGGTGAAAGAGTTAATATTGTAATGCATTACTTTTAAAAGTAACTTTCCCCAACACAGAGCATGAATATATTCATCACAAATCTAATTACACAGAGTTTGATATGAGCAGTTACCTGTAACAATAAGAGTGACTCCAGGTAAACCAGAAAATTCATCTGATGTGTTATTGATGATCCTGAATAGATATACTCCAGTGTCATTTCTATTGACGTCTTTGATTCTCAGTGTGTTTCCCACAAACTCCACACGCCCAGCAAACTGATGATCATAACGCAGATCACTGAATTTCCAATGATTAAATCGCCAAGGAGGGTTTCTCCAAGAATGAATGTAATGCCAGGATGTTTTCACTACTGTATATCCAGGTGGATGTGAGTATGTAGAGTGAATATCTACTGTTGATCCCACTAAAGCACAAACTCTTGTAGAGGTGTAAGTCACACCCCAACAGCTACTGTTAGAAAGACCTGAAAGAGTCACAAAAGACTGCTGTAACATTTACAATTAATTACAAATATACTGTATTAAAATGAACAAGAAAATTTCACATTTTAACCTAAATATGAATATGAGTTCAAATGCAAACTCCTCTAAAGTACGTTTGAAATGTTTTCTTGAAATTAAGCATTTTTAAGGCTCTTATGTTTACTGTAGCTTCAGTAATTTCACTGTAATGACAATGAAAAGGTTTTTAATCAGTGATATAAATGATATATTTTTACACACTGTATTTCACTTCAGATCTTTTATTAGTGTAATGAATTTGACTGTCTAAGTACTTATGTAGAACGACTTTTGCATCTGAGTTCTTCATATTGTTTAAATGTCAGACTCACACACAGATGAAGACGGCACTGAATAAGACTCAAAGCAGGAATAAGTGTCAGTATTTCCACTGGATGATACAAATATGTGTTGGTTATTTATTAAATGTTGTCCATTTTTGTACCAGTAGTAATAATGTTCAGATGTCAAAGGACAGGAGGAATCACAGCTCAGTTTAACTCGCTGCTCTGTAGATTCAGGACTCACGATCACCTGTAAAACTAAATAAGCAAAACCTTACGGTAACACTTTACAATAACAGTACATGAATAATCATGTACTAATACATAAATTAATAATTACTTTAATATGAAGTAATGATAAGTTAAGCCATGTACTAATCAATAACTAACCATAACTATGTCATGAGTCATATGAATTCATGCATGAATTACAGCCACCTTAACTACACATTAATACATGTTTGTTAGTTAATGCATTAATTAACACTTTGGGTAACCGAAATCAAACATGCTCTAGAACAGTGGTTCCCAACGGTTTGCAGGATCTGATGCTTTGTTTGAGGTCAAATAAAGATGTATAAAATGTTCCACTTATAATTTTAGAAACAAAAGATATTTTTCAAATTCATGTGCTCACAATACCAAGATAGCAGGTAGTTAAAGTATTTTATTATGTAAGATAATTGTTCTCTATTTTTGTGTGCTTGTCAATGTAGATTGCAAAATCAAAAGGAAGGTGGATGTAAACGTTACGGCCTACAACAGGCTGTCCGCTCGTTACACTTGTGGTCTGCTGCTTTTGGCGCTGTCAAAATATTTCAGTTAAAATCATTCTAACTATTCCTCAGAAATGACAAACATGCTAACCAAAGTCACAATGCCAAATGTATAGTGTTCATATAAAGACCATCAAACCGTCAATCATACCAGTTTATTTGTGAAAGCTATTAAAATGTTATCTTTATGTTATTTTAATTATTGTTTAATTAATTTTTCGCATTGTATCAGGATCAGCGTTCAGCCAGGGGCGGATCTACGGGTGGATTGACAGCTTGCCCACCCAATCAGATTCATGGAAATACATTATGTTTTTTCATTCAAACCGTAATTCTTCAACCATTTGAACTATCAAAAAATTAGAATTGCTCCTAAAGAAAACAAATTGCGCTTTTTGGCAATATATGGTTTATTACGGTAATGTCTTGCTTTCCGTCCACCAATCGCTGCTGTCATCTAGAGCGGAAGAGGCGGGTTTGAAGAGAGCGCGGTAGGTTAGATTGCACTGAGTAGCAGATTCGTGTGTGAACGAGCGGTAAAGAAAAGACTTCTAAATAAAAACGGTGTACACCAGCAACACTGAAGTTAACTCGCTCTTGGTGGCTCGGGACTCGACGGCCCGACTGGACTGTTTAAGTAGATTTTCAATAAAGCAGTGTTGATATTTTTTGCTTCTGGGTCCTCTTATGTTTCAGAACCAGTGCTTAGGTAAGCCACGTGCGTTTAGCTAAATAAATGCTCAATGCTTAAATAGTTCATCGTAAATCGTTGTAATATGCTTATGACTTGCGAATGTTATGCTTATTTAATTGAAATAAACCAAGCTTAATGACGTATGCAGCCTGCATATCCGACCTCCGGAGGATGCAGCCTTCTGTTTGATGCCCACCTATTTAAAAACACTTTCTGCCTCCGCCACTGGGTAACTTATATTTTTATTTGTTAATGTATGATAAGGTCATGACTTTACTAAGGGGGCACATCATTACTAACTCATCGTTAACTACTCATAAACTAACATAAATTCATGATTTGTTATGGTATGATTAGGTCATGACTTTACTTGAGGGGGCACATCATTACTAACTCATCGTTAACTACTCATAAACTAACATAAATTCATGATTTGTTAATGTATGATTAGGTCATGACTTTACTTGAGGGGGCACATCATTACTAACTCATCGTTAACTACTCATAAACTAACAAAAATTCATGATTTGTTAATGTATGATTAGGTCATGACTTTACTTGAGGGGGCACATCATTACTAACTCATCGTTAACTACTCATAAACTAACAAAAATTCATGATTTGTTAATGTATGATTAGGTCATGACTTTACTTGAAGGGGCACATCATTATTAACTCATCGTTAACTACTTATAAACTAACATAAATTAATGACTTGTTAATGTATTATTGTGTAGGCCCTACATAATGACTTTTCTTGGAGGGGTACACTGTTAAAAAGTTATCAATTACACATTCTATACAAATTCAGCTCATCAAAATCCAAATTTTTGGTGGTTTTAAAGGAGAGGAGCAAATGTGAAAATTAGTCAGACATTTGGAAGGAGTAATAATGGCTTAAAAGAAGAACAAAACAAATACTGTATGTGCATTTTGATAATAAGACAAGCCAGTTGACACAATAACCATCGTCTGTAGGCTAACACTGATTTAAATTTAGAAAGAATAGCGTCTGTCACTCTTAATGGCAGCAGTGGAACTAATTTTAATTATTAATCCATAATTGCATATTTAATGATTAAGGTTAACAGTAAATGTTGCAAGAAATCCAGTGCCATTCAATGTTTTTAGCTCAGCTGCAGGAGCAAATATATAAACAGTTTTGCATTACAAACCTAAACATTTTGCATTAACAAAAGTTATTTTCGTTCTTCTGGAGAGCTTGTTTGATATGGAGTACGCAAAGTGTTAGTTAATGCATTAACTAACAAACATGTATTAATGTGTAGTTAAGGTGGGTGTAATTCATGCATGAATTCATATGACTCATAACATAGTTACGGTTAGTTATTGATTAGTAAATAGCTTAACTCATCATTAGTTCATATTAAACTGATTATTAATTTATGTATTAGTACATGATTATTCATGTACTGTTATTGTAAAGTGTTACCAACCTTACATTACATGACAAATGAACGGGGCATCAGTTTGTGTTGAAAGTGGTGGGGACAAAAGATCAGATGAAAAACATTACAGCAGGATGGAAAAATATTGAATAACGGCGCATCAAAAATGGGTATAGCGTAGGCCAGTCAGCAACACGAAAATACCTCAACAATGTTGACTGCACATGTAACAGTCCCTGCAACAACCGAATAGTGCCAAAGCACCATACCGTAGAAAACCGCATTAAGCCAATGATTACAATGAAATCTGTAATTATGTAAAAGAAAATGCACCACACTAATGAAAAATCCAGAATAAGCTGATTTCAGCTGGTTTAAGGTGGCAGTAGGTGGTCTAAGCTGGTCCTCCTAGCTGGTCAAGCTGGTGGGTCAGCTGGTCTTCCAGCATGACCAGCTATGTCCAGCTAGACCAGCTTAAAAAGTGATCAACACACAGCTAGACCAGCTAAAACCAAGCTAGGAGACCAGCTAAAACCAGCTCACCAGCTTATGCTGGTCTTAGCTGGATTTTTCAGTAGGGCATAAGCATACAACACAACATATGTGACCCTGGACCACAAAACCAGTCGCAAGTTACACGGGTATATTTTTAGCAATAGTCAACAATTGAGGTCTGTGGTCTCTTCAGTCAAGTTGAGGCACTTTTGCATTTGTTGCTCGTTGTTCCTGCCTCATCTGCTGAAGCAGAGAGAAGCTTCAGTGCCTTGAGACGTCTGAAGACCTGGCTGCGCTCTTCAATGTCACAAATCCGACTCAATAGTGTGACTGTTTGTCATGTTCACAGAGAGAGAATGAGTAACTTGGACAAGAAGAAACTGTGTCAAGAATTTGTTAAAGTTACTGATCGGCGCATGCATGTTTTAGGGTCATTTTAGAATCGATAATAGTTTATTTTGTTTAAGTTACTTTTTTGGACAATATTCAATTCAATTCAATTTTATTTATATAGTGCTTTTCACAATAGTTAATTGTTTCAAAGCAGCTTTACATTAATAGAAGCAGTGAAAAGCACAGAAAAACGACAGATAGCACAACATAATACACGATAGCATAAGCAGCTAATTTGCTGCGGCTATGAATCAACATTATAAGCGAGCGTATTACTAATGTAACGTATAGAAGAGGGTGCAAGGCTGCCTCCCCGGGTTGAAAAAACCCCTCGGAGAAAAAAACCAAGGCTTTTTAGCCGGGGAAATAAAAAAAGTCCTAGGAGGAAAAAACCCTTGGGAGATATATATATATATATATATATATATATATATATATATATATATATATATATATATATAATATACATTGTTTCTTTCTGTATCTAAACTGCATTGCATGTTTTATTTTGTGCAAATAAACATTTAATATTCTTCGTTTAACTTAACAGATGAAAATGTAAATGTACCTGTGACTGTTAGATTGATTGTGACTGAGCTGAGATGTTTAACTCCATCCTTCATAATGAACATGAGCTGATATTCTCCACTGTCTCTCTCTCTCACATCTTCTATTCCGAGATATAAGTTGTTTTTAGTGATCCACTGATCCACTCGTACTGAGTAATCTGAATCTAAAGTCAAATCTTCAGGTTCATCTTGGTTTCTCCAGTTTGTTCTCTGTTTCTGGCTGAACCAGAACCCGGTTCTGATGTTGATGTTGTTTGAGTTATTGCACCACACACTCACCCCTGTCCCCCTTACAGCACAAATACTCAGTTTATTACAGGTTACATTAAAGTTATCCAATGTTAGAGACCCTGAAGAAGAAACGGTAACATTATTAATATCTTTTAACCCATCAGTGTTTACCCAACGCTGGGTTTAAAATAACCCAGCATCTAAAAAGGATAGAAGAAAAATAAATAAATTATAAAAAAATAATGATTACTTGATTGTTGCATTTTAATTGATATAAATTTTCACATTGTGACCATTAAAAGCATGATGCTTTATATTCACAACGATACACAATCAGAGGACGTAATTCACTTTTTTTATGAATAAGTGAAGGAAAATAATTTCAGTACTACAACAAAACTTTCATTTATACCTTGAATGTGTAACAGCAGGATCAGTGATGAGAGTCTGAAGTTCATGATCTCACTTTGTAGAAACTCGCGTATACCAGACACAATCTTTCTGTCAGGTTCATCACTTGGTAGATGATCTGATGATCGCTTGCTTCCTTTTCCTAAATGAAGTTGATGTGTACATCAACATGCACATATCTAGCACTTGCTTGCACCCTCCCCAGAATAGTGTATTTATATAGAGAGTCTGAAACTCTTTTAAAGAATGATGTCATTTATTTTTCAGTAAGCAGTGAGTGACAGGACGTGCAAAAGTAGCAGAAAATGACAATTATTAATTTTAGCTTGTCAAACTAAACATTATCGTTTGGTTTCCCAGACAGTGATTAGATTAATCCAGGACTAGGCCTTAGTTATATTGGGACTTCAATAACTTACCTCACAAATAAACAAAATATATTGGTGTGCATCTTGACACAAAACAATGGCACTGATGTATGTTAAGATATGTCAGTGCAAGATGTTTTAGAATAGAAAAAGCTCTGTCTAGAAAACTTCCTCTATAGGTTGGTTTCCTGAACGGGGTTTAAAGTGTCATGAAACCCCTGTTTCAGCAGCGCCTTTTCACACCTCTGATTTAATAAAAAACTTTCTGAAAAGGGGCGTTGTTAACTGGGGGTAAAGTGGGAGGGTGGAGTGTGGAGAAAGGGTGGAAATTGCATAAAGGGGGAGTTCCATTAAGTAAATAAATACTGCTAATTTGCACACAGACAACAAAGTTCAGGAGGAGGATGGTCATGTGATCCAACCAATCAGCGCAAAGAGATGCCTTGAAATAGCCGTCCCTCACCTCTGTCTCGTGACGTTTTTTGCAGCATTTGGCCCTGCAGGCGTCGTAGACAGTTTTGAGCGCCATCTAACGACAAGCTTTTTAAGCCCAGTGGCGGAACTAGAATTTTTTTAATGGGGTGGCCAGGGGGTGGCCAAAGCTACTTTAGGGGGTCCATAGTCTATAAAAGAAAATGACGTGTTACTATGTATCAAGAAAGCATAAATGAATCTTTTGATCGTATTAGATGTAAACATAATAAGGGTGAATTTTAAATCTTTCTACTGTATTTCTTACATCTGATTTACTGTCTGTTAAAGGGATTCACCCAAAAATGAAAATTCCGTCATCATTTACTCACCCTTATGTTGTTGTTCTAAACCTGTATTTCATTTTAATAAACACAAAAGAAGAAAATTTTGATAAATGATGGTAAGCACACAATTAATGGTATATCCATTGAATTCCATCATGTTGTTTTTATTCCTACTATGGAAGTCAATGGTTACAGCTGTGTGCATACCATCATTTATCAAAATATCTTCTTTTGTGTTCATCAGAAAAAAGACATTCGTACAGGTTTAGAACAACATAAGGATGTAAAAATGATGACAGAATTTTCATTTTGTGAACTATCCCTTTAATGAAGCAAAAGATCAGGAAATCTAAACTCCATGATAAACCTTAAACTTACTTCAAATAGCAGAGCTCAACACAAAAGATGTTTGGATTAATCTTTATTTACGAAGATACAGAAGATGCAAAAGTTTTCTTTTTTCTTTTGATGTTTAATTAACTTTAATGACAGAGAGACTTCAACAGGTTAGGCTAAGACAGAATGCAATAAAATGTTTATTCGTTTAAGACGTACAGTAACCAAATGTTTACTATGAAAATCACCAAGACAGCTATTTTGACATATGAGCATTTGTCCGTTTAAGCCAAAAAGACGCGAACATGAAGTCGTTTAAGCTCTGGCTGTGCACGCGCACTATCGGATATGCAGAACGCGTATCATGTATATTTTCTTAATTTTGTGAAAAGCACAACATTCAGTTTTTATAGACACACAAAAAATGAAACTTTAACGTTTTAAATGATGTATAAATCATATCTGTATGTCCAAAATCAGCAGAGTAATCCAAGTCTCTTTGCGCAGTGATTGAAAAATAAAGAGTTTGCGCCGCGACCGCAGGGCGGGTTCATATTCATAATGTTTGTTTTTAACAATGTGCTGCGCTGCCGCACGTCGAAAATAAACATAGCGATTAAGTGAAAGTAGCGCATTAAATTTGGGGTGGCACACGGGGTGGCCAGTGACATGTCAAGGGTGTCCAGTGCCACCCTGGACACCCCTCTGGCTCCGCAACTGTTTAAGCCCCCGGCCATTCTCTTTTTTGGGGACATCGGCCAACCCCATTGGCAAGACATCTGCCATTTTTCTGCCGGGTACTGGGTTATTTGTTTTCCCTTTGCGTCTCACCACCGGTGGTTTAAATTGATATATACACCTCTCTTTTAAAGAATGATGTCATTTATTTTTTCAATATTTTCAGTATATTATGCACATACGTGCATGCATGCGTAAATTGGTGCATTACCATTATGGTGGTAAAATACTGCCAGCGTCACAGCCCTAAAACCATGGGAATGAGACGGTCTCTAACTCAGCAATGGTGTTTGTTGTATTCGTAAATCAAATGGAGACGGTGATTTCTTTCAACACTTTACTTAACTTTTCTGCATCACTTTTTACACGCATAGCAAACGCTCATCATCACACTTCTTCTCCTCCTACAACTACACATATTGCATTCATTAGACCACTCCTAGTGCCACCTGCTGGTGGGGAGCATATCCATAAATGTGAGTATCTGCAAACACAACCGTGTTGAATGATGAAACTGCCCATGGCTCATCTTAAAACATATTAAAAACACCACATAGAAATATAAACAACAATAAAAACCTGATTTTCCCCACAGTGGAACTTTAAATATTTTGGTCAGTCAAAACTCATATATGTGTCATAGTTTAAACGTGTCTTACCTGACAAGAGTTTATACAGAATGATTTGAAAGAAACACATAAAATTAGCAATTGCGGCATAAATTTGCTATTTGTCTGAAAATACAGAGGTTTTATGTATGGTTAAGACCCAGATTCTCACAGCCCCTTTGCCATGTCATGGTTGAACATTCAGATGCTAAAGGTGCATAATGTACTTAAATATTTAAATATGGAAAAAACTAAGGAAATTAACCCAGAAAAGATATTTGTGTAAAAGTAGGTGGAGTCCCCGTCTGGTCAAACCTACCTATTATGTCATTATCTTGGACTATTAGCAGTATAAGGGTTTTTAGTAAGTTTTCTTGAAACCTTGTGCCAATGAGCTGTCTCAAATCACCAATTTATTTTAACCCGACCAAGTAAATCCCATTTATAACACTTACATCTGCTAAAGGAGACAACCTGAAAATGTACTTATTCTCATTCTCACTATTACACAAACGTATCTATAGATGGCATTCATGCTCCACCTCAGTCGATGAGCAGCATAGGAGCACTCAAACTCTGCTCTTCATATTGTAGTTTGAATAGTAGTTAAAGTTTGTGTAAAGTAATATGAAATATGTGTTTTAAGCTTGTCACACCATAGAAAATGTGTTATTAACCACTCAGCCAAATTAAAATATAAAAAGCCAAGTAAATAAAATAATTGGGCAAAATCTGGGAAAAATAAGTAATATCTCTGCTCTCAAACGCTGAGAGCGTGTCCACTGTGTCCGCAAGGGCAGATCTAGATAATGATTTATGAGATGGCAAGGAGTTGGCATGAGAACTATGAGGGGCAACACTGAAGTATCTTTATCTATTTGGTACCAATGTGTACATTTGAGGTACTTATATCCACTCTTTGTACACGCTTTTGTATCTTTATTTCTGAGATCGGTGAGGGTTTTTCAAAATCTGCAGGTAATGAAAGATCAAAGTTTAACGGTGACCTTGAGGGACTCAGTCAAGTTTCTGATCATCTTGCACAAAGTTTGGAAGAATCATCCATATCACCAAGACTATCTTGGATTCTAAACCCTGGACAGCCACCTCCTATCTAAAAGTGTCCACGGCCTGCTTGGTAAATGAAAGTAGATACATGTTCAGGTGTATGTTTAAATATAAATGTGGTAAAAACAATTCTCAAAACATTTAGTTAATAGCTCTTTGAAGGTAACCTGACATGAACTTAAATAACGATTTTTTTTTACCCCACTGGTCAGTTTTACCACATTCTGAACTTTGAAATTAGTGGCTTGCTCCCAGGAACAGACACTGACAAACAAGATGCCATCATGTTTGTGATAGGAAAGAAGCTCACAGTTACCAGGTGAATGCAAATATGAATTCACCGTTAAAATTCACAGTAATATTTGTGACCCTGCCTATAAAATCCAGGCTAAAGTTTCATAATCCAATAATGAAATTATGACCATCAAAGTTTGATTTCAATCTTTGACATAATCTTACTCAGTCAATATTATATGAATGTTAAATTTTCACAAAATGTACAGAATGTAGGATGAGTTTGTTTAGAAAACAGGAAAATCGCAAAAAAAGACTTTTCGGTCACAATGTCAAGATGAAAAAAAAAATTCATGTCCACTGAGGTGTAATAAATTGTATACATTATCATTAAATCCCCCAAACCTGTATCTCTGTCTCAACAGGGGCTTAAAAGAGATTTCAGACAGGATGTGAAGAATGGAGAAAATGTGTCTTGTTGGTTCATTCATAATAACGGCATTGGACTTCTTGATGGACTTCACACAGACTACATCAAGTCTGATCTCTTCAAGACCATCTGACAAACACACAAAAGCTCTTGTCTAAAACTGTCACCTATACAGTAAAAGTACATTTGATGTGGAGTTTATTTCGGAAATACGTGCCATAGTTGACAATGTGTCAGAAAGCGGTTTATAAAAGTACCTTATTGATCAACTAAAAAAAATAAACACATCACCTGTCCAAACATGCCCTGTGTTTCAATGTGAACTTTGCTTATTTGCTCAATCATGACATTTGATATGAATCACAGTTATATATGCAAATATACATTGCATTCCACAAGTAATCAGACCCCCTTACCTTTTTCAATTTTGTAATGTGGCAAACTAAAACTTTAATTATTTGAAATTTTTCTTATTAATCTACACTCAGTATCCGTTATTGACAAAGTAAAAAACAGATTTTTATCACATATAAGTATTCAGAACATTTGCAACAACACTTGACCTCAGATGCCTCTCATTTCTCTTGATCATTGCTGATGTTTCTACACCTTGATTGGAGTGTAACTGTAAAAATAGAGAAAAGTGAAGGGGTGATGTTTTTTTATAAATATAATGGCAATTATATTTATAATTACCATTATAAAGAGAGACTGACGTCATCAGAGAGAGACGCTGAGAGAGAGACGAGGAGAGGAGTCGCAAGCCCGAAGCTCCGTTGAGCTTATCAGCTAAATCCTATTTTTTCACTTTCTTATTCCTATCTATATAATATAACTTATTGCTTATCTTAGGAATACTTTACCTTGACGATTACTGAACTGTATTACTAAGCGAAACGATTTTATCACTTGTAAACACCCAGTGTTAGCATATAGCCCGCTAGCATCACCACTCGGTGCCGGTTAAAGCTAGCATTTCTTACCGTCTGTTTACTTAAACCTGCCTTCGTTGGCGATCTAATGGCGGATTCATCCGAAGTATGCTTTTCTGACCTTTCCACACCAGATCGGGAAGCTGTGGAAGAGGTGCTGCCCGGCCTTCGCAGATTCAGCGTGCCTCACATCACCCTGACCACAGACGCTCGTAGACGGCCGAGGCGTGCTCCGAGCCAGCACCCGTCTCGATGCAGCTTCACGGACCGTGTTGGGGCGAACGGAGACGCCATCGCCCAGCATGAAAACGGTAAGACACCGCTTGTCATTGTAACCTGCACTACTTGCCACATGTACAGTTTAGCTTCTTCCGTCAGCATAGGGGGGTTTACATGTGCTAAGTGTATTGAAGTAGTAAGGCTGACGGAGAAGGTTGCAGAACTAGAAGCGCGCATCCGAACGCTAGTTGAGGACAGTAAGACCGCTAAAGTTAATGTTACAAACACTGTTTCGGGTGCGCCTAGTGTTAAGCGTAATACACCTGGCTCGGTTCCGACTTCAGAGTCAAGGCGGCTGACTAACTGGGTGACTGTCAGGCGGCATAGTCGCATTCGGCACCCAAATCACGCTCCTGTTTTAATATCAAACAGATTTTCTCCACTCAGCAATACACCGGCTGAGACGTCTGTTAAAAGTGCCCTGGTTATTGGAGATTCGATACTCAGGAACGTTGACATTGAGGCACCAGCCACCATAGTCGATTGTATACCGGGAGCCAGAGCGTCTGACATTAGATCAAAACTTAAAGTGCTGGCTAATGCTAAACGTAAGTTTTCTAGGATTGTTATTCACGCCGGCACGAATGACACCAGACTCCGCCAGTCGGAGATCACCAAAGATACTATTAAAGAGGTGTGTGAAATTGCAAAAACAATGTCAGACAATGTAATTTGCTCTGGTCCCCTCCCCGCCTACCGGGGGGATGAAACTTACAGTAGATTAGTCTCTTTCAATGGCTGGATGTCAAAGTGGTGCCCTCAGCATAACGTAGGGTTTATAGACAATTGGAAGCATTTCCGGGGAAGACCTGACCTGCTAAAGAGAGATGGCCTCCATCCGTCTCCGGAAGGAAGTGCTATACTCTCTAGAAATCTGACCAATAGTCTTACTTTTGATATTGTCTGACTATCCAGGGCCCAGGTCAGGAAACAGACAGATCTGCTTACCCGTCAGTCTGTTAGCTGCCTTGACATGTCAAGATCACCCAGCACATAGAGCCTTTTTTACCAGAGTACCAACACATCTCGACTGTGTCTGTTCCTCGAACAAATAAATACAGAGCACCGTTTACCTCGTCTCGTACAAATCTTATTAACATAAAATTAGAACACAATACATTAGCAGATGAAACTCAAATGTAAAAATTCGGCTTTCTTAAAATTAGATCGCTTACCATTAAAGAACCTATTATCAATGAAATAATTACAGACCAAAACTTAGATGCACTCTGTTTAACAGAGACCTGACTTAAAGCAGACGATTACATCAGTTTAAACGAATCCACCCCAGAAGACTATTATTATAAACACGTTCCTCGTCTAAAAGGGAGAGGGGGTGGTGTAGCTACAATATATAACAAAATGTTCAAAGTAAACCATAAATCAGAACTAAAATTTAATTTGTTTGAAATAATACTGTTAAACATGGAAATAACTGATCGTAACAACAAACAGCTTTTGTTCATTTTAGCTACCATATATAGGCCTCCGGGCCACCAAACAGATTTTCTTAAAGAAATAGCAGACTTCCTATCTGAGCTTACAGTCACTGTAGACAAAGCTCTTATCGTTGGGGATTTTAATATCCATGTGGATAACTCAAAAGATGCATTAGGACGTGCGTTTATGGATGTTCTAAATTCTCTCGGTATTAAACAAAACGTGTCAGGGCCCACGCATACTCGTAAGCACACATTAGACTTAATTCTGTCACTCGGACTCAATATTAATGACATCGAAATATCAACCCAGAGCGATGCCGTTTCAGACCATTGCCTTGTGTCATACACAATACTTCTAGATAGGACCGCCCAGTCTACAACATGCTACAGATTAGCCAGAACAATAATTTCCACCACTAAAGATAGCTTTATTAGCACTCTTCCAGACCTGTCTCAAATGAAACATGTAGCAGATAACCGTGAAGATCTGGATATTATAATAGAAAACCTGAACAACGTTTGCTCTAGCACGATGGATGCCGTTGCTCCCATTCGAAAAAAGAGAATCAAAGAAAAAACGCCAGCTCCATGGTATGACCATCATACTGCAGCCCTTAAAAAAGTAGCTAGAAAAATGGAAAGAAACTACAGAAACACAAAGTTAGAGGTATGGCGTTCAGCATGGAAAGAGAGTGTTCAACACTACAGACTGGCTATTAAAACCGCCAGATCTACCTATCTCAGTACACTTATTAAAGATAATCATAACAACCCTCGTTTCCTCTTTAGCACAGTTGCGAAACTGACTAGAAACAAAGAACAAACAGAAACCAATAGTAAACTCCAACACAATAGTAACGACTTCATGAACTTCTTTACTAACAAAATTATGTTTATTAGGGAAAACATAGAAACTACACAAGCAGCCACCACTCTACCCAATAGTACATTTACCACTAGATTATCATACGAACATCTTGAGTCATTTAAACCTACTACAATAGAAGAGCTCTCTAAATTAGTAACATCATCTAAATCATCTAAATACCTTTAACTCATCGCTAGAATTAGGATACGTTCCAACAGCTTTCAAACTAGCAGTTATTAGACCGCTCATTAAAAAACCAAACCTTGACCAGACAGATCTTAATAACTTTAGACCAATCTCAAATCTACCTTTTCTTTCTAAAATATTAGAAAAAGTAGTGGCAAGCCAGCTACGCACATTCATAGCGAATAATAATACATATGAAAAGTTCCAATCAGGATTCAGGCCCCACCATAGCACAGAAACAGCGCTGCTTAGAGTTACAAATGACCTCCTATTAACATCCGATCGTGGTGAAATCTCAAATCAGGTAAACAAGCTACAGCTGGTTCAAAACACCGCCGCAAGAGTGCTTACTCGATCTAAAAAGTATGACCACATTAGTCCAATTCTGGCATCTTTACACTGGCTACCAGTTAAATATCGCATACAATTTAAAATATTACTAATCACCTACAAAGCATTAAATGGCCTAGCGCCCTCGTATATTAAAGAATTACTATCAGAATACAATCCACCACGTAAACTGCGATAACAAAATTCTGGTTACTTAATTATCCCTAGAATATCAAAAGTGTCTAAAGGTGGTAGATCCTTTTCCTTCTTGGCCCCTAAGCTCTGGAATGACTTACCAAAAAATGTTCGAGCATCAGACACAGTCGAGCAATTTAAATCTTAAACTTAAGACATTCTTCTTTAACAAAGCATTCACATAGAATGTCCAGTAAATGTACTTTTCCCGCAGTAGTTATTTTGTCTAGAACAAAGCACTCACATACCTCATATGGGTAATTTACTTTGCCGCAATAGTTAGAATGTCGGGAATCGAGCTGAATTAAACCACTATAATGTATGAAACTTGCATTACATGCGAACGGCCCCTACGCTAATAGAATTCAGTTTTTGTCTCCCTGTCTTGTCCACGACCCCGAGGACAATGAGACAAACAGACCCAGTTCCTGTTGCTGTGAAGGTCATCGCACCACTGACCTACTGGCTGTCCTTCAACGTGATGCCCAGCCGATGCGCGACCAACGACCACCGGCTGAACCAGTTTAATCCGCTTACCCGCTTCCTATCCCTACCATGTCTATACTGTATATATATATATATATATTAATCTCTCCCTAGGGTTTTTTTTCCTTCTAGGATTTTTCCCAGTCGGTTTTCTCCTAGGGGGTTTTTTAGTCCCAGGGAGAGTCAGCCAACTTTGGCTTAACTTAGCACTTTACAGTATACGTGACCAGGGCCGTACAGAGACAATTGGAGAGGCAGGTGCTCAAAAAATAAAAAGGGCACTTTGCTCGCTGACACGCAAGCACACAACTGAAACAAATAATAAAGTAATACAGAATAGAAAGATGATTTTAAGTCTAACGTTTTCCTTTATTTTCCTTGCAAATAGAGTGAGAGAGAAAAATCTATATAGACTGAGTTTTATATCTATATATTTATGCATTTGGCAGCCACTTTTATCCAAAACGAATTACAGTGCATTTCATTTTGTGTTTGTGTGTGTCAACAGTATATGCAGTTTTAAAATTTTATAATATTATTGCATTGTGACATTAAGATATTATTACGTTTACAGTCTTGTGTTTTTGTTGTCATATTTAAAATATAATTCTATTCTATTCTAATCCTGTTTGAAATTTGTATACAAAGAGAGTAGCCTATAGTTTTGAATCGTGTTTGTGTTGTGTTTTTGCACACTTTGATGCCTTTGAATAATGACATTCATCTCTCCTTTCATTAATTTTATGAAGCCTCTAGTACTTTCTTTATTTTCAGGTAAACTAAAACTGGTTGCAAAGCTGGAGAGTTTTTGACTGAGTTAATAATTTAGCACGAGTATGGCTATATACCCAACATCAGCTCACATTGTCTTTTATCAAAGGCGAGTCCAGGAATCGTAAATTCAATATGATACAAAAATTAAACGAGTTTTTTTTACCGTATTCATCGGATCTTGCTCCTCCAACAAACTCCGCGTGACAGGGGGATGACATTAGAACAGCGCGAGAGCGATTTGAAATCAAACTCCTCCGTATGATTTCCCGAATATTTCTCGCAGTACTTTGATGTCATATGCGTTTTGGTTCTTGCATTGCTGCGTGAAGTTGAGCACACCTAAAAACTCGAGAGACAGCTACCTGTATGAACTCCCGGCAGAGAACGTCCCTGCCTTTGCCTCATCCATTGTTTTTATATGGGAAGAATGTTTTATTTTCAGCGTGAGAAATGCAAGGTGTGGCGTCACTGGCGTGTAAACTGGCTGAAATGCGTGTGTCTCCCGCCGAATGCGTTAGACTTGAGAGCCCTGTTTGCATCTAACGTTGTAGAGATGTTAATACACACAGACAGCAATAAACAAAAGCTGTGCATGCTCTCCTCACGTTGTTCTTGTAAAATAATAATAATATAACAAGCATATCGCTTCGGTTCAATGCCGGCTCGAGGGGGATCCTCCCTGTACTGCGCACCGTGTCGTGCACGTGTGGGCGCTGCTAGCGCTGTGAGCTAGCTAGTGATGATCGTCCCTAAAGAGATTGTCCAATGAAAGGTCAATACGTCATTATGTGACTAATTTTATTTGCGTCTAAATTATTTTTTATTAATTTTACTAATAGTTAGATTGGGCAGGCCTTCACAAAAGGGCATTTAATTACAAAAAAATGCCTTGACAAAAAGGGCACTTTGGTCATCCAGGGGTAAAGGGGCAGGTGCTTGGGCACCCGCCCCCCCCCCCCCCCCTCTGCACGTGCCTGTACGTGACATTATTAATACGCTCGCTTACACGGTTTATCCCTAGCCGCTTTATTCTACATCTTATACTATGTATTGATTTTCAGTGTTCTCCTATACATCTACTCATGTAAAGCTGCTTTGCAACAATTAACAACTGTGAAAAGCGCTATATAAATAAAATTGAATTGAAAAATTGAATTCTTATACCTTTTTGACATCTTTAAATTTGATATTTTAATATTGTAAAATAAGGTTTGACCGTGACAACACTTTACAAACTTTTCAAAGGTTACCATCTGTCAATAGTAAACTAAACTATTAGTAAATGATTAACTTAAGTGTAACATCTACACAAACAAATATTGCTGAAGCAAACACATCTGGAAAACTGGTATTGGTATGTTACCAATATTTGCTCATAAAATAAATAATTTAAGATCACCCAGGCATGTTATACATTATATATTCAATTAAAATTATCTTTAAAAAAAAGAAATGTACTAAACCAAACCTAATACACACATATATTTTAAAATAGGGTCTGAGGCACTCAGGAGGATAAAGATTAAAAAGCCTTTATTAATACATGGCTAAGTAGAATAAAAACATGCCTACGCGTTTCAGCCAACAAGGCTTTCGTCAGGGCTTGAAGTGTTTGACAAACAGCTCACTTCCTAGTTAAGACCAGTAATCAATAACAGCTGTTAAGGTAACAGATAGGAAGTCACATGATTCAACAAATTGAACAGATAGGAAGTCACATGATTAAATGAATAGTGTCACAATAATTATTTATAATCATTAATCCATCCTAGTAAATTCAATGACTACAAAAAAAAAAAAAAAAAAATTTAAAAAAAAATTACACACATACCCTCCCACACAGGTTGTCTGTGTTAATATTTGCTCTTGCACAAGCAAACATAAAGTGATTGGGGTTCAGTGTTTGAAGTCATTGCTGAATGCAGTTGATGCAGTTGCACCATGTCTGCAGGCTGGACTGTTGTGTTATTCTCTCTGTTTGTATGTATTTATGTACAATTAGGGTCTTTTGAGACATTGGTCATCTCAAAGAGCAATGAACAATGGGTAAGTTTTTGTTATCTTTGATATTTGCTGCTTTACAATCATTCTGTTAACTCATGTTAGCATGTCAGTCATTGAACAGAATACATTTATTTCTGTCATTAATAGCAACTGCTTAAAATGAGGGACATCATTTAAAAATACCAGTTACCTTAAAGTAACCTTTATCTTTTGTCAGGACATACAGTAGTAGGGATGTTTCATTAAAATTAATGTTTATATTCAGGGGCGTCATGCACCAATTTTTTTTAAAGGGGCACAGTGTGCACAGCTTACAGAAATGTGTGCATACATAGTGATGGTGATTTTCGAAACACTGCTTCATGAGGCTTCGAAACATTTACGCATCTTTTGTTTCGAATCAGTGGTTCGGAGCATGTTTCAAACTGGCCCAAGTCATGGGGAAGTTAGTTTTGATGATTTGTTTGCCCCAAATAAAACTAAAAACACATAATACACTTTTAACTATGTCTTAATTAAGTTAAATATTTTTTATATATAAATATATATATAAAACATATTTTAATAAAAAACTTGCTATTATTTTGTAAAAAAAAGTGTAAAATGTTTGGACATATCTGCCTTTACACTATTTTGACCAGCAGGGTTCGCCAGCGTGTGTGGTGTTTCGAACTGCTTTGAAAAACTGAATCATTTTTCGAAGCAATACCAATTGATTCGAAGCTTCGAAAAGCTTAGTTTCTCCCATCACTATGCATACACGGTCATCAAACGAAATATTATAGAGCTTTCAGTCTTTTCCATAGCACTATTTTGAGCCTTCCTGCCTTCATGAAAAAAACCTCCAAAATAAAAGTGTTGACTAACTTTCTATAGACTAAATACTATTCAATCGGAATAATGACATATTGGCATCATATTTACATCTGGAACGGCATGTTTTTTTATTTATGTTTTGTTTAATGACTTGTTAAATTGTGTCAATTCATTTTTCCACAACAACTGCATAATCCTATACAATTAATCTAATTTTAAATCCATAAAGTTTATAAACAACGAAAATTACATAAGCTATAGCCACGTGATTGAGTTTAATGTTTAATAATGATTCTAAAAATGTTTAGATAAAAATTATTAGAGGAACGGATTTTGCATTCAACTTTACCTCATATGTGAACATATGTGATTCCGCGTCCCTGTGATCTCTGGCGTTGTACCAAGAAGATGAATCTAGAAATCTCTACTAATATAACGTTGAGACGGTCACATTGAGACCATACAATTTCTACACAGAGGAGGTTAACTGCACATTACCGTACTGGGGTTTGGAAATGTTATGAGCGTTTCTTACACGTTTTAATTCCTCAGATAGCCAAATGCAGCAGCCAGCAATAGCAAAGAGACGTTGATGACGTCAGCGACTGCGCTGAATGCGCAGCGCCTGCCGCCAGAAGTAATGTAACACGATCAAAACACTATCAAAAAGTGACAAGGATGCAGCACAGAATTAATAATATTGTGCATAGTAAACAGATTAAAAGACAAATAACAGATTAATGGTCGCTTCTTTGATTTTGAGGCTCAAAAAACCAAGGGGGCAACTGCCCCCTCAGTTTGTATGGGCATGACGCCTCTGTTTATATTCAATATTTAAAGTCTAATGGTCTGATAACAGGTTCTGGCCACAGGGGCGCTGTAAAGGGGGGGGGTAAACAATGACGATTCTCGGGGCCCACAAGTAAGAGGGGGCCCAGAGAAGCCCCTAAAATTATTATATAAGTAAAATAAGTAAAATTATAAGTAAAAATTATTAACTTTAAATTATTCTATTTGCTGTTTCCTGGTATCAAAAAAAATTATTTGTTTAGGAAACACAAACGTCCATGGGCCCCTTTTCCCCCTCTCAATTATCATAAAATGGTTCAGTCCACCCAAATTGTATAATCCAGGCAACACAGCTTGACTTCACTTACAGAGCCGACAGAATATCAACTTGACTGACAAGGAAATGAAAATGCCTCAAAAATCTGGAAGTCAAAAACGGAAAGAGAAAAAAATAAGAAGTGAAAGAGGCAAAGGGTCGACATTATGTTACCCAATTTTTCGCAAGAAAGGGTGGGTTTTTGTACGTAGGCCTAAATGTTAGTGGATTCATACCGACTCGGCAAAACTCAATTTAAACAGCGCAAAATGACTGCCTGTGGACGCTATAGATAGAAATGAATGTATTCCTGTTTTTATTCTCACAATAAATATTTAAACTAGTTTTAATGAACATTCATGTAGTTTTAGGAAAAGTCAGGGAGCAGCAAGGCTTTATGATTTATTTACACAAAGTTATTGACTATGCAAATTTCAAAACGGTCAAAATGACGCCTTGTTCGTTCTAGTGTTAAAAGAATAGTCTACTCATTTTCAATATTAAAATATGTTATTACCTTAACTAAGAAGAGTTGATACATCCCTCTATCATCTGTGTGCGTGCACGTAAGCGCTGGAGCGCGCTGCGACACTTCGATAGCATTTAGCTTACACAGTTTTAGTCAAACGTTCAACACTGCAAAAAATGACTTTCTTACTTAGTATTTTTGTCTTGTTTTCAGTAGAAATATCTAAAAATTCTTAAATTAAGATGCTTTTTCTTGATGAGCAAAATGACCTAAGTAAATGAGTATAGTTTTAAGACAAATTAATATACAATTTAAGTGAAATTGTCCTTAAAACAAGCAAAATTATCTGCCAATGGTGTAAGAAAAAAATTGTGAAATAAGATTTATTTTTTCTTAAACACTTAATTCAAATAAAATTTTCTCACCCCATTGGTAGTCAAAATACCATAAAAGCACATGATTTAATGTAAATTAATATGAAAAAAGTCTCAGCTGTGTTGGGGGCCCTGTCAAGATTCTTTTCATGGGGCCCAAAATCCTTAGCAGCGCCCCTGTCTGGCCATGTCATTATTTTGATTAAAATATAAAGCACATCAAATGAAATTGCACGTATGTTTTAAGCCTAAAACTTTACACAAAATGTTTTTAGTCCCACCCACAGGGCATCCAGGGCAACATGAACAGACTCTTAAAGGTATTGATTACTTTGCATTAGCACAAAGATTAGATGCATGAATTTTTTAACTAGATTGTATACAAACATTTATAAATTTACACTGTATAAACATATAACACATGTTTAAATGATCTTTCTTACAGAAGCGAAGTGTGAACAGCGCACAGGTAGGAACTCTTCATTACGCAACACATGTTCCTGTAGTTCAATTGAAATAGCATTGTTTTGGCAATGCACAGGTCATGGGTTTGATTCCCAGGGAACACACATAATGATCAAATAATTGCCAAATGCGTACATGTGAATGTCATACAGGATTTTCATTTGAAAGCATTGAAATGAATGAATGAGATCATTTTGCTCTGCCGTTGATAGTCGCTGGCGGTGTGCATGCAGCTTAAGTCAACAGAAGTGATCGTGATTTTAACATCACATTACTGGACTTTCTCTTCTTCAACAATGTTCTTCCCTCATTCCCCTCCATGCCATTCAATGCGCTTAAAGGTAAATTTGGGTCTGTTCCTCACACAAAGTCTTAAAAATCTTTCAGATAGAGGTGCAGAGCGTAAAGGTGGACTGCAAGGTGACGTTACGTTATGCTCACACTGTCATGACCACCAAAGTTCTCAATAAAGCCGACGTCTCACAGGAAGTCTTTTTTGAAGTGGAGCTGCCCAAGACGTCCTTCATTACCAACTTCACCATGTCAGTCATTTTTCTGTTTTTATATTATGATATTTTTAGCACATACTGTAGTGACACAACAGCTGATTGTTTGTTTTTTAGGGAAATTGATGGCAAGACATATACAGGTGAGGTAAAGGAGAAAGAGAAGGCCAAGAAGCAGTATGAGAAAGCTGTATCATCTGGACAGACTGCTGGACTGGTCAAGTGAGAAGAAAACACAAAACGGATTTCAAATAGCTTATGCTGGTCATGGTCTAAAATGTTGTCTTTTATGTTTCAGGGCTTCTGGTCGAAAGATGGAGAAGTTCTCAGTTAATGTGAATGTTGCAGCAAACAGCATCGTCACATTTATTCTTACCCACGAGGAGCTTCTTCAGCGTGTGTTTGGAAAATATGAGCTCATGATCAGAGTCAAACCCAAACAGCTGGTCCAGCACTTTGAGGTTCATTATTAACTTACTGCTGTAGCTCGCAAAGGCTGCCTCTGGTGGCACATGACTTCTCAATCCTATATCTACAGACACTTATAACTCAGATAATGAAACTGAATTAATTGCTATAAACTGCCCTGTCTCCTAGATTGTGGCAGATATCTATGAACCTCAGGGCATTGCATTTGTAGATGCTTATGGAACATTTATCACCAATGAACTGCTCCCTTTAGTGGAGAAAACTGTCACTGATAAGAAGGTAAAATAATGCATACATCTGATTCATTAATAGACTACATTATTCTACTGATACAGCATTACTTTAGTATACAAATATTAATAGTACTTAATCATGTTTCTTGTCCTATAGACAATGATGAGTTATGACAGTTTAAACCTCTTATCCCCCTCTGTTCAGGCCCATGTGTATTTTTCTCCAACAATGGACCAACAGAGGACCTGTCCTACTTGTGAAGGTACACTCATCGATGGAGATTTCTTTATCAAATATGATGTCAACCATGCTCATGACATCGGGCACATCCAGGTCAGATATCATTAGGATGCAAAGAGTAAATGCAACACACATTAATACCACATCATTAAAATGATCATATTGTCGCTGTTGGACAGAAACCTTGTATCTCCATTTTCACTTTTTTGCACAAATTAGTGGTACAGTATTGTTTCCCTTTCACATTCATCTGTGGGTTTTTTAAAACAATGCAAACATTAACCCCATTCACACAGCACTTTGGTCCCAGAAAATTTCCGTAAAATCGCCAGAGAGGCTTCTGTGTGAACACAAACGCGCCACGTAAATGTTCTGAGATCGCTACACTGTAAAATATTTGCTGTAATTATGCACCTGGTTGCCAGTAACTTAATGTAGAAGATAAAGACCAAAAATGTTTTAATTTAATTTAACTTTGAACAAACTGTTGCCAGTAAATAACATAAATGTAAAATCTTCAGTATGTTACTGGCAGCTAGTTGTTACTGGCAGCTAGCCCAGTAATACTGTAATTTCTACAGAATTTTTTTACAGTGTACTGTAAAGAGGACCTAGTAACATTGCCGTAACATACACAGAAAGAGGCAGAAAAAAATGGCATAAGGGGCGTGCCGTATAGTGAGAATGCGCATGTCATATAAACAGAAGTTATGGTTCAGCTCTTTGACACAGGGATTTAAACGCAGATCAATATTCCTGACAAGAAATTTCTGAAGAAACTGGACTGAAGCAGAGATCATGGAGCTCGTCACTATCCATGATGAACCTAAGATCGATCATTCACCAGCATGACAGAGCGTATCACGCACTCCATATGAACTAAAATGCACGCATGTGGTTTCTCGATAGAGATAATTAGCAAACTTCAGATGCTGTGGAGAAAATATAACACATGTCTTTACGAGATCTTTACAGTATGTATGTGAATTCACGTGGGGGTTGGAAGGATTAATCCCCTCTACCATTGCATTTTTTTCTATTAAACATATTGAATAATTATAAACAAGTGTTTTTGCATGTCAGGCGCAAAGCATAAAGAAATGCTTTTTATCAGGTACAGTTTAGGTTCCATAATTGTTTTATAAGTTTATGTTTAGTAGTTTGCTTTGTTTTCGGGAAACAGTCGTGACAAGCTAGTTAGTTTTTGGTCCATTTTTTCTGGTTCATCAGTGAGTTAAATAAGGAACTGCTTCTATAAATATGTAGAGTTCAAGGAAAAGTTCATGTTTCATATATGCAGAGGTGGAAAGTAACGAACTACATTTACTCACTTTACTGTAATTGAGTTGTTTTTTTTTGTACTTTTACTTTCTTGAGTAGTTTTTAAAATCTGTACTTTTACTTTTACTTAACTATGTTTTGTTTAAAGTATTGTACTTCGCTACATTTTAAATCATATCCGTTACTGAGTAAAAAAATATTTAAAAAAGCAACGGATGATATAAAGACGCGCAACGGATGATTGATGGGCGGGGGAACGCGCAAAAAGAACCATGGAGACGGACGAGACAGGCGCGCGCTAATGCAGACCCGCCTCAGTTCAAATCTTATGAAAGAAACCCCTGGCCATATTTAAGTGACCACTTTCCACTGACGCGAAGCGAGTGTTTCTTTCATATGAAAGGCAGGATTCATGCTCTTGAGTACGAAATGGCCGTTTTACCGCTCATTTGCATGACGCGTTTTTAATACCATGCGCATTATCTTCCGAGGTCTAACAGCTTCGCGTCAAGTCAAACACAACTTAAGAACGTCCTCGAGATTGCGCAGGTCATTAGATATTAGAGAGAGAGAGAGAGAGAGAGAGAGAGAGAGAGAGAGAGAGAAGAATAAAGGTCTGACATCAGGTACCCAGGTCAGGGAAGCTAGAAGACAATAAACGTGTCAAAAGTATATAGCCATGGCACTCATCTCATTATAAGCTCATTTAAACTATAGTTTAATAAAATAATGTATGTTACCAGCAATACATCAATTACAACCTTACTATAGTGATTGTATTTACTAGCTGCTGACCACCTTCAAAAGTGCATAACTCACATGTAAAAATCATTAAACAATTCCATAAATGTTTCTTAGTTTAAAAAAGCTTTTTTTATTAACTTTTTGTTATTGCACTTTAATTGTAAAGATGTTCCTACAATTAAAAACAACTAGTTTGAGATGTACATTCCCTTGTCGTTTTTGAACTCTACTAGAATCCTCCACCTCTCCCCGCTTTTTTTTTCACTCTGAGTAAAGTTAAAATGATTTACTTTTTACTTTTACTTGAGTAGATTTTTAGACCAGTAACTTTACTTTTACTTAAGTAAAATATTATAAAAGTAACTTTACTTTTACTTGAGTACAATATTTTATTACTTTTTCCACCTCTGCATATATGTCAGGAGTGGAGAAACATTTATTAGTCTAGCATTTGTCGTGAGATTTTGGCCTATAAAGGGGACAATGAAAATAATAACAGTAAGTACTTTTTTCTTCCACAGATTGCGAATGGATACTTTGTGCATTTTTTTGCACCAACCAGTCTTCAACGAGTTCCAAAGATGGTTGCTTTCGTTATAGATAAAAGCGGCTCCATGTTTGGAAATAAAATGAAACAGGTAAGTCATGATTTTTGTAAAATACCAAACTACTGTCAGTACATCTTTAGACAAAATACCTGTCATGTTAAACAATCACCTGTGTTTGGTGTCTGGATGATAGACCAAGGAGGCAATGTTGACCATTCTCGATGAACTTCCAGAAGACGACTACTTTGCACTTATTGTGTTTTCAACAACCTTTGTTTTATGGAGACCACATTTAAGCAAAGCAACTCAGGAAAATGTGGAAGCAGCGAAGGAATTCGTCAGAACTATTGAAGCTTATGGAAGTAAATGCAAACAAGAAATTATCATTGACCCAATAAAGAATGCTTAAAGGAACACACCCACATTTTGGGAATTTAGCTTGTTCATTGTATCCCTCAGAGTTAGATAAGTTTGTACATACCTTTTTCATCTCCGTGCGTGCTGTAACTCTATCTTGTTTTTCCGGAGATTCTAGCGTGCAGCAGGGGGCGTCATTGTCTGTGTGTATATTTACATACTGGATAAGCTTGTGTTTTGCCTCCACCCCCAAAGGGAACAGCGTGACTACTAAATAAGGATAGTTCGCCCAAAAATTTAAATAATGTCATTAATGACCCCCCCCCCCTTATGTCGTTCTAAACTAAGAAGACCTCCGTTCATCTTCGGAACACAGTTTAAGATGTTTTAACATTAGATTTAGTCCGAGAGCTTTCTGTCTCCTCCATTGAAAATCTATGTACGGTTTCCATGTCCAGAAAGGTAATAAAAACATCATCAAAGTAGTCCATGTGACATCAGTGGGTCAGTAAGATTGTGTTGAAGCAACGAAAATACAGTTTGGTCCAAAAATAGCAGAATAACGACTTTATTCAGCATTGTCTTCTCTTCCGGCTCGAGCGTGAAGTCACGTGACTGTAGTGACGCGGCTGCCCTGTTCCTCAGACATGTTTGCTACGTTTTTTTTCTTTCAAACTTATAGCGTGCGTCTCCCCAGACTGTAAAGCTTGGTCGCACAAAACAAAAGAAAAATAAAAGAAGCTGGGGCGGAACAAATAACAGTCAGCCGCATCATACGTCACTGACTTTATGCGGCACCGCAGTCGGATGACGTCAAAGTACCGCGAGTCGTCTTTGTCGTCATCTCTTTGTCAGTTCTTGCAGCCCAGCATGAGTCCAAACACACAGAAGTTACACTGAGATCGTTGTATTCTTTATATAATTGGCTACATGTTTTGTCTATCAATATTTTCCATGAAGTCATTGGCTGATGGAGGAACGAGCGAGCGATTGGTAACATCTCTAAAGGACGTCACGTTTTCGACGGCGCTGTTTGGATGATCTATTATACTACCGCCCTATTTAAAATACAAACTTTGAAGGCGGGTTCATGTGTTTAACGGAACGTAAACTACCGGAGTGTAATCTCATATACCCTTACATGCTACGATGTAAATAGTCCTCAGATTGTATATTATATTCTACAACCCCAAATCAGAACAAGTTGGGACACTGTAGAAATTGTGAGTAAAAAAAGGAATGGAATAATTAACTATTATCATAAACTTATATTTTATTTACAATAGAATATAAATAACATATCAAATGTTGAAAGTGAGATATTTTGAAATGTCATGCCAAATATTGGCTCATTTTGGATTTCATGAGAGCTACACATTCCAAAAAAAGTTGGGACAGGTAGCAATAAGACGCCAGAAAATTTAAATGTACAAATAAGGAAAAGCTTAAGGACTAATTTGCAACTGATTAGGTCAATTGGCAACATGATTGGGTATAAAAAAGCCTGTCAGAGTGGCAGTGTCTCTCAGTGGTCAAGATGGGCAGAGAATCACCAATTCCCCCAATGCTTCGGTGAAGAATAGTTTTCTTAGTTTCTCAGAGAAAAATTGCAAAGAGTTTGAAGTTATCATCATCTACAGTGCATAATATCCACCGTGCCAATCGCCGTTGCCAGCTAAAACTCTATAAGTCAAACAAGGAGCCATATCTAAACATGACCCAGAAGCGCAGGCGTTTTCTATGGGCTAAGGATCATTTAAAATGGACTGTGGCAAAGTGGAAAACTGTTCTGTGATCAAACAAATCAAAATGAAAACTGGGACGCCATTTCATCCGGACTAAAGAGGACAATGACAACCCAAGTTGTTATTAGCGCTCATTTCAGAAACCTGCATCTCTGATGGTTTGGGATGGCATGAGTGCGTGTGGCATAGTCAGCTTACACATCTAGAAAGGCACCATCAATGCTGAAAGGTTTATCCAAGTTTTAAGGCAACATATGCTCCCATTCAGATGTCGTCTCTTTCAGGGAAGACCTTGCATTTTCCAACATGACAATGCCAGACCACATACTGCATCAATTACAATGTCAAGACTGCGTAGAAGAAGGATCTGAGTACTGAAATGGCCAGCCTGCAGTCCAGATCTGTCACCCACAGAAAACATTTGCCGCATCATAAAGAGGAAGATGTGACAAAGAAGACCTAAGATAATTGAGCAACTAGAAGCCTGTTTTAGACAAGAATGGGACAACATTCCCATTCCTAAACATTGGTACATTGGAATGTGTAGCTCTCATGAAATCCAAAATAAGCCAATATTTGGCATGACATTTCAAAATGTCTCACTTTCTACATTTGATTTGTTATCTATATTCTATTGTAAATAAAATATAAGTTTATGAGATTTGTAAATTATTCCATTCCTTTTTTTACTCACAATTTCTATAGTGTCCCAACTTTTTCTGATTTGGGGTTGTATTACCAGACGGTCATGCGAAATCTGATGTAAACAATAGACTATATATCTATATTTCACGGATTATATGCATTTGTGGACAAAAATGGTCATTGGATTATCCACACATTTGAAACAGACTGGATTCGACTTGTAATCCCCACAAAGGTAAAAAGTTCTGTTTATTTTTCATCCGGACTTCTGTAATAAAATACTACATATGATGCTAGACTCAAAACGGCTTTACAGGGGGTATGGCTTAGCTAAATGAGATGTAAATGAGCCCTATTGTCTCTCCAGCCAGGGAAAAGTGCTACCTCTTCTTTCTCAAATTTCTCTGCATTCTCTTTATTGAATGTGTTATATTCAAATGGCCACAACTTCTCCAAATCTTATCAGATTTCCATGCGTTACACATCGTTGGAAAGCTTAGAAACCGCACTTTCAGAATCTGTGAATAACTCAAAATGCCCCAGATCCGACTTGTGTCACTACTTTTCGTGACTGGTCACATATAGTTCCTAGTATGTATACTGTAAAAAGATGGCAGTGTCCCATATGACCTTGTTATTTGTACACAGTGTGACTATACAAATCACAACACATAAATAGGAAAATGTTGGCGTTATTTTGTCACTTATTGGGAGCAGTTTGCTAGCTGGAGCCATTCACTTCCAGTCTTTGTGCTAAGCTAAGCTAGCGGGGGCTGTGTCAGACCGAGTGTGGGCGTGTTCCTTTAAAGTCAAAATCACAAATGATTAATTTGGTGCAATTCATAATCAACCCAATTCCCATAGTCAAATAACATGATATTGCACAACATTTGGCAAAATTTTTTAACATCGGCTTTACTCATTCAAGTAATAGTTTTAGCATTATTTCCAAGGTATATATCAGAATTTTTGTGTTCGTTTCAGGTACAGAAATGCATGACCCTATGATACATGCAGTGAAGATGCTTTATGAAGAACAACCCAATGGTACAGCCCCACAGAATGCGATACCAATGATCATTCTGCTGACTGATGGAGAACCAAACAGACGTATGCACACATCACCAAACTTTTAACATTTTCATCACTGTCCTAAAATTAGGTATATTTTATCTGAGCTTAAACAGATCCCAAAATCAACCAAAACACAAGAGATGGACAGGTCCCTCCATCTGAGGGTTGCCCCGCCCCCTAAAAACACCATGATATTTAGTTTAAATAACTGTGTAAGTAAAACAATACAAATAGTCCTACAAATCAAAAATCAACAGCTCACCTGAAACAATTGTGCAACTCCCTCTAGAGTTTATTTATCAAGAGTTTTGATCTTATATAAGAGAATAGGGCATAGGGATGATCACTTACAATTGGAATTCATCCACAAACAAGTTCAGTGAGAGACAACGTTTTTCAGTACTAAAAATAAAACTCCAGTAAGTAGACTGTCAATGCAATTTTATTCACAACATTGGATAAAGTGATTATTTTCTCTTTAATAGAGATGATATCTGTCAGGGACAGAAGATGATGGAGACAGTTTCACAGTTAAAGGAACAGTTTATTTGAAATGACAAAGAGTAAGTGGTCAATGGCAGATAAATAAAAGTCCAGAGAGAAACCACAGGTACACAGACACACTCCAAAATCCAAAACTCCACCAAAGATGAGGATGACGATAGGAATATCTCTTAGATCAACAGAGAGCCAGATTAAGGGCACAATAGCTCACAATATATTCAATATATTTTGCAATATATTTGCTTAGACGAGACCGGACAGAGAGTGTGTCTGTGGCTGACAGTACCCAAACGAGGGTCCGCTCCCGAGGACCGCTGTGTTCCACGACATCGAGGAGGGCGGCCTCTGGGTCTGGGGGAAGGTTAATCAGAATGTGCATTGTGAAAGTCTTGCAGGAGCTCTGGGTCAATGATGTCGTCTCATCGGGACCGAAACCCGATGAGACCCTCCCTGCCTGCCTGGACGTCTGGAATCCAGTAATTGCCGGATGGTGTAGATGTGGTTTCCTCGTCGAGAGGGGGGGTTTCTTCACCAGGTCTTGTGGGAGAAACAGAAGGGGTGACATTCAGAAGCTTGAAGAAAGATTTCCATACTCGGGAGATAAATTGTGGACCTCGATCCGAAACGATATCCTCTGGAATGCCAAAATACCTGAATACATGTTGGAAAAGAAGTTCTGCACTCTCCATGGCAGTCGGCAGTCCTTTAAGGGGTATTAATCCCAACATCTTCGAAAATCGATCCACCACTACAAAATGTAGATGTTACCCTGTGAAGTAAGCAAATCTGTGGCTCTCGATTTCCGATGTCGTAGTTCTTCTCCGCTGGGCTGAACTTGTAAAAATAATAAGCACATGGATGGAGACGGGCCGGTTCCCCTCCTGCTGGGATAGGACGGCTCCAACACCTGTAGACGAAGTGTCTACCTCCACAGTAAAAGGTTTGTTTGGATCTGGGTGAATGAGGACGGGTGCCTGGCAGAAAGTTCTCTTCAGCGTGTTAAATGTCACATCTGCTTAATCACTCCAGGTTAGATATTTGGGTTTACCTTTTAATGCAGACATCAGTGGAGATGCGATGACACTGAAGTTGCTAATGAGTTGTAACAGTCACTGTTTGTCACAGGGTTTAATACAGTTTTTTATATCAGTTCATCTTGGCCACTAGGGGGACACATAGTGACATGCCCTGTAGGGGATAAAACAGCAAGTAGCAGAGTACAGTAAGTGGTAGATCATGTTTGGAGCTGCCTCATGGTTCTTTGTCATGATAATCCTGTTTGAGAAACTTATTGTTTCCTGCTCAAATGTAAGTTTAATGCATTGTTTATTTGTTCATGATATGCATGGCTTGGTTTTATATAAGTGGGAATTGTTTAGTGTTATTTACTTGTTCTATTCTCTTGTAGAGGATTATATTATGGTGTAGCTTCTACTCAACTGCTATGGCTATGTTTGATGATTATGGACAAATAGCTGCTTTCTTGGATGAAGAAACTCTCTTTGGGATATAGTTGCATTCTATGTCACTGGCCTTAGCACCCAAAACTAGGATAAAAGTTGGAACATTATCCTCCTCTTCATCAATCTACACCATCGTGTTCATCCTCAGATAAAACTCTCTTTACTGTTTACTGGACTGATTCTAATCTCACCCTTAAAAGACTTAATGCCCATTTGCCTGGTACTGATGCCTATTAGTGATGCGCGGGTCAGCGTTTTTCCAACCCGCGGGTCCCGCTTTTATGAAATTTTTGGCCCGCCCCAACCCACCCCGCAACACTGTATCTATTTTTACAACCCGCACCGCCCCCCGCCCGCGACCATTAAAATAGACATATTAGGCATTTGTAATGTAATTAAAAAGAGGCTTTATTTCAGCCTAAAAGTGCTTGGAAACAGCCATTAGATTGCATCGCCCTGTAAAGTGGCAACAACATACGCAAATGAACCATAGAAACCAGCATGGTCCTATTAATATAGAGATAGGATAATGATAAACATTTTCAACATTTACAAAGCAGTGTTTGTATTATCTATTCACAAATTCCCTACCTTAATTTCTCCCGCAGATCGTCTTTCATCTTTTATTTCTCCGTTTGTTTTGTTGTTGTGGCTGGCAGCGGGAGCTACTTGGCGCTTCCGTGACGTGACGCCAAAGGTTTGGGGATATCAAGTTACGTTGCGCAAGTTACGTTGCGGAAGTTAAGTTTCCACGTAGGCATACGTAATTTAACCTTATCAAAGAACGTAATAAAATATAAAAATATACAGTATATTCCCAAATATTTAATATATATGCTACAGGGAATTAGACGCAACATATCTTTTATAATTTTGTTTTTAATGACCCGCCCCAATCCGCCTGCATTAAAGTTACAATTTCTTTACCCGCCCCAACCCGTCCCGCGGGTTACCCGCAGGTTACGAGACGACCCGCGCATCACTAATACCTATGGAAGTCTTAAAGAATTCTTGATGGATTTTTCAGCATTTACGAATAGGGTCTGTCGATGCAGTCTTTCCAACACTTCTTAACATGCTGAACATGGGTAACAGGGCAACATTAGAATAGATAAAATTGTCATCAATGTATACTATCACAAAACAATTAAGCAGATGTCTAAAAATATTGTGCATAAAGTCCTGGAATACGAACGGTGCATTGACAAGACCATATGGCATTACCAAGTATTCCCAGTGGCCAGTAGGGGTCACAAAAGCCGTGTTCCACTCATCACCGTCACATATTTGAATAAGATTATAAGCATTGTGTAAATCTAGTTTTGTAAACACTTTAGCACCGTGGAGCTGTTTAAGCATCGCTGGGACGAGGGGAAGAGGATAACAAAATTTTTAGCCATCTGTAATCAATACAGGGTCAAAGACCTCCATCCTTTTTTGCCACAAAGAAGAATGGTGAAGCAGCAGGGGAAGGTGATGATCGTATGTACCCTTGCTCCAAAGCTTCTGAGATGTACTTCTCCATTGCATCTTTTTCTGGGACGGTGAGTGAATAGACTTTTCCTTTGGGCACTGGTTCACCCGAAAGGTGGTCAATCGCACAGTCCCATGACAGAAGACGTCTTTGTATTTGGCATATTCTGGAGGAAAGGAAACAAATATATTATCCTTAGGACTTTCTATTGTAGTGCTGCATACCAATTTTGGAAAAGGACGATGAGGTTTTGGCATCTCAGGAAAACATTGTGGAAAACAGTGATTACTCCATCATTTCACCTCTCCAGTGTCCCAAGAGAGCTCCGGGTGATGTTCGATTAAACAGGGTCTCCCAAGTATCACGTCTGTGGTGGAATTCTCACAGACCAGAAGTTTGATCTTTTCCTGATGCAGGATACGCACTGTCAGAGTGATTTCGCTGGTGCAATGCTGGATTGATGAACAGTTAAGGAGTTTTCCGGTGACAGACTGAACTTTTAGTTTCTGTGGGATGGGCTCTTACTGGATGTTAAACTGCTGGCCCAGCAGGGCTGAGATGAAGTTCCCAGCTGACCCAGAGTCGAGAAGGGCAGGCAGTGTAACAGAGAGATTACGAAACAATAACTTAATTTTGGCTTTCAAAGGAGTGTATTTTCTGGCTGGACCGTACTCACCAGAGCTCTTGGTGGACGGATGGGGCATTCCGCGATAACATGCCCTTTGCTGGCGCAGTATAATCACAGACCCTGGGTAATCCGCCGTTGTCGCTCTGACAGTGGGATTCGTGTTGAGTCCACCTGCATTGGTTCTGGTCCTGGAGAGGGCAGCTCTGGTGGGCGATAAAGTGCAACAGTGGAATGTTGGCATGCACAACATCCGATTCTCCATGCGGATTGCTCTCTGAATGTAACGTTCGAGCCGGATGGTACCATCTAAAGATAGCTGTAAACGAAGAGAGTAAGTTTTTTTTGAAATTATAAAGAGTAAATGGACAATGGCAGATAAATAGAAGTCTGGAGGGAAACCACAGGTACACAGACACACTCCAAAATCCAAAACTCCACTGAAGATGAGGATGATAGGAATATCTATTAGATCAGTGGTTCTCAACTCCAGTCCTCGGGCCCCCCCTCCCAGAACATTTTAGATGTCTCCATATATAAAACACCTGATTCAGTTCATCAGCTTGTTAGTGTGTTAATTAAGAAAGTTTCAAACATTCTGGAAGGAGTCTAATGAGTGGGATCAGGTGTTTCATATCAGGAGACATCTAAAACATTCTGGGAGGGGAGGCCCGAGGACTAGGGTTGAGAACCACTGTATTAGATAAACAGAGAGTCAGGTTAAGTCCACAATAGCTCACAATATAGTTTGCTTAGACGAGACCGCACAGAGTGTGAGTCTGTGGCTGATTTATATAGAGCAGTCATAATGAAGAGGCGACAGGTGCAGCAAATCAAAAGTCCGGTGATTGTGTAATGAGAAGTGTGTGTGTGGAAGGACCTGGCGAATCTGTGACAATATAGAATCATTAATAAATTAGTCATGACAAAAAATTATGTAGCCTATTTTTTATAAAGACTTTGAACCGGTTCATGGAACGAAAACAAAAACCAGAAACTTTTGATGTTTTGCAAGGAACAGAAATTAAACCAAAAACTTTCAAAAAATATATGTTCTGGATCAGAATCGCTTATTTAAAATAATGGTTACCGGTTAATACCGTTATTTTTTGTTCTTTGACAAGTTTTCTGTGCAATATCGGTGAAGTTCACTTCCGGTCGTCGTTGACTCAAAAGAGAAATGAGAAGCTTGCCACCAGCAAGTAGTCTACTCAAGCCCAAGTCTCTAATGCTCAGTCATAAGAGGTAAATGTCTACCAAGTATCTGAAGATGTTTGTTTTTTTAATACTTATTAGTGGTGTAATGGATCGCAGTTGGTCAGTGATCTGTACAGATCACGACCCACGGTTCGGCTCGCATGCGATTCGCAGATTTATACGCAAATTTAAATAGGATTATAGTTGATAATTTGCATGTGTTTCAAAGGCTTGCAAATGTTAACACTTAAGTGATTTTAAACAATTTAACCACAAAAAGGCACTACAGTGAGCATTTTTTTAATGCACAGATGCACATGCCATTGAATGTGTCCGGTCCAACTCCAATCAAACGTGATTATCCCTATACCCTTCAAAGATCAGAACTCTTGATGTTTAAACATTAGAGAGAGCTGTGCTACTGTATCTCAAACTGTAGTCCAATAAAATACATTTGGCGAATAAAGCACTAAAAAACAACATAATTTTCACTTTATGTGGAGCAACTGTTTTTGCTGCATCTTCTTCCTGAAGCGCCGTTTGGAATTTGTAATCTGTCTGTGTGTGTGCGGAGAGGCGCGTTTCAAAAAGCAAGCGAATAATCTTTCTGTTCTTGACATAGGACACATACAAACAAAATGATCTCAAACTACCACAGTATTCTTTTTCTAAAAAAAACACTTGTTTATGTCTTAAGTGTATGTATAGATTAGAGGCAGAAACCAGGCCCGTGCTTATCTTAAAGAGACAGTAACCTCAATTAACATACTTAAGTCTGTCATTAATGTTAATCAAACCCAAGACAAAGAGAAAATCACTTCTGTAGCTCTAAAATAATGATAATAATATTTAATTTATACAATAAAGACAGTGTTATTATTAATTTAATTCGATTTTTTGCATTCATGAATATTGCAAATTATTGTTGCTGTTCCTGTAGGCAGAATCTTTTTTCTCATATGATTATGGCCAGTTGTTGTTGCTGTATTGGCAAAGGCCTTGCAGCTATGTAGCCAGTTATTTGCAGATTGAGCTATGTACAATTGATATGTGTTAAGTTGTTTGCCAAAAAACGACATGGCAGAAATTGTCCTTGTCTTAATTTATGTAAAATGCTGAAACAAATGTAGGCATGTCAGAATTACAGTTATGCCGCTTACATAATGTAGCCTTTTTTAATGTTTGATGACAACATAGAGACTTAAGGAAAATTATGTAGACTTATAATTTAAGTTTAATGTCTGATATTGACAACGATATTGAAAATCCTATTGGAAATCCACAAATGGCGCCGCCCAAGTGGCAGCCTGTTACAGCAGCTCTTATTAAGTTTGTATTTTTTTACTTACTCTATAGGGTTTAGGCACTTTGTGTTTTTTCTTTTTTAGTGTATTTTGTAAATTGCACAGATGGACATTAACAAAGGCACCGAGTTTGCTCTACTTTTCCTACTTTTTTGGACTTTGTTTACAGAGCCGGACAGTAACGGAGTACATTTACTTGAGTACAGTACTTAAGTACAATTTTGAGGGATCTCTACTTTACTCGAGTATCATTTTTTTGGAGTACTCATGACTTTACTCAAGTACATTTGAGAGGCAAATATTTTACTCTTTACTCCACTACATTTCTATCCATAACCATAAGTACCCGTTACTTTTTCTTAAAAAAAGGGAAAAATTAAAATCTCAGAAACCCTCAATTTGTTGTTTCCCTCTCTTAAACGTGATTGGATTGTGCAGGCGCAACTGATTGGGACAGCCTATCAGCAATCACCTTCAGCTTTCCGCCAAAGTCACCATGGTCAGATTTAGATAAGAGACGAAACCACTCACGAAACAATGGATGAAGACGCAGCAGGTCCATTCTGGGAATGTGTCAACCCGTGGCCCCACCTCGCCAGACTATTTAAATGTTCTGAGCAAGTTAATGATAGTTTTCTTTTCAAGTGTTTGCTGTGTTTACCAAAACAAAACTTCAGCGGCAGGAATCACTGGTGAGCCCGGATTATTGTTGTTCAAAATGAATTACTCGTCAAAACATCACACTCTTACTTGATCTGGACAAACTCAGCATCACAAGACAGGTTTAAGACTCCAGCTTCGACATTTGACCACTGTTTATGATTAAACTGGTTTGCAGTAACATTAATTTCTTAATATATGCCAGGAGTCCAAAATAATGAATCTGTAACGCTCATTATTTTGAATAGAAATCATCATCCGTAAAACATTTATTCTCTTCTTCTTCGGTTTATTTGTGTTCAAATAGATAAAATATACAGAATCCGCCAGGGCTTTTAGTACAATGGTGAGCATATTTGGGGAAATAATGATTAATTATCACATGTTAGTAAAATATTTAGTCATACAGAATAACATTTCTATTAATTTTCCACTGAATTATGCGATCTGAAGAGCTCAAAGAGCGAACGGAGTGAGATGTGTGTCTCCTCTTCCTGATTTGCATCAGATTTGACCTCAGAGCTCTATCATTTGCTGTACAGCTGTCAATCATCTCACATGGTTCAACGTGCACTGTGGCAGTAGTAATGCAATATTTAGAAAATGTACTCTTGTACTCTTGATACTCAAGTACTTTTAAAAACAAGTACTTTTGTACTTTTACTTAAGTAGACATCTGACTGTAGTACTTTTACTTTTACTTGAGTAAAATTTAGCAAGGGGTAACTGTACTTTTACTCAAGTACTGAAGCTGTGTACTCTGTCCGCCTCTGTTTGTTTACAGTCGCGTTTGGAAACTCTGTTCACAGCAGCGGTCATATTGTTTACACCAGAGATCAGCTGTTAGCATTCCGTAACACGGTGATGCCACTACAGGAAAAACCGGACATTCCCCAGGAGCTAAGAAGGAGACGACGGGGAAATCGTGCTGGGGTCTCTGTGTCGGATTAAAAGGAGACCTTACAGTACATTGTTATGGGAAATGTGAGATCTTTAACCAACAAGATGGATGAGCTATCGGAGGGAATTCCGGGAGTGTAGCATCATGTTGTTTACGGAGTCATGGCTAACTTTGCTAACACCAGATATGACCGTGGCTTTGGATGGATTTCAACTATTGCGCGCGGACAGAACGATGGAGAGCGGTAAGAGAAAGGGAGGAGGACTGGTAATTTTTGTGAATAATAGATGGTGTAAATCTGGTCACATTACTATTTAAGAACAGATCTGTGGTAAGGACATTGAGCTGCTAGCCGTTAGCATGAGGCCGTACTATTTGCCTAGGGAATTTTCGCATGTTATCGTGATAGTGGTGTATACTCCCCCTTCGACCGATAGTGAATCGGCATGTGACGTCCTGCATTCTGTTGTCAACAAATTGTTAACACAGAGCCCAAACGCCCTCCTCATTATCTCTGGAGATTTCAATCATGCCCCGCCATCCTCTACTCTACCCACATTTATCCAGTATGTTTTATGTTATACTAGAGACAATAAAAACATTGGATATATTTTATGCAAACTCAAAGGAGGCTTACATTTCAGCACCCCTCCTCCCCATGGGTAAATCGGATCACAACCTGGTTTATCTCCAACCTGTGTACAAACCTCTTGTATGCAGGCAACCAGCTGTTTCCCGTACAGTGAGAAAATGGTCTGATGAGACCAATGAGGCTCTGAAGGACTGTTTTGAAACAACTATGTGGGAGGAATTATGTAATAATCATGGAGAGAATATTGACAATTTAACAGACTGTATTACGGATTATATTAATTTCTGTGTGGAAAATACTGTACCTTCCAGGACTGTAAGGTGTTTTCCCAACAACAAGCCATGGATTAACCCTGATATAAAGACTCTTCTTAAAGAGAAGAAGAAGATCTTTAAATCTGGAAACCAGGAAGATCTGAGAAATGTCCAGAGAGAGCTGAGAAGGAAGATCAGAGAAGGAAAAGCATGCTACAGGAAGAAGATGGAGGATCAGTTGCAGCAGAACAACGTCAGTGGTGTGTGGAAGGGGCTAAAAACCATCACTGGTCATAAGGAGTCCAACTCTCAGGTTGAGGGTGACCTGAAGTGGGTGAATGATCTAAATCTATTTTTTTATAGATTTGACCAGCCACTCTCACCTACCTCCATCCAGTTCCCTCTGCTGAAACCTCCCCTCTCTGCTTCCATAGCAGATTGCTCCAGCCCCATCATTCTCTGCACTGCTATTAACTCACAGCCTACACATAACACATCTTACTCTCCCTCCCTGCTAATTCCCTCCAGCCCCCACTCCAACCAATACACAATGTTCCTTACTGAAGCACAGGTGAGAATGGAGCTCAGGAAAATCAAAGTAAAGAAGGCTACCAGATGGCATCAGCTCCAGACTACTTAATACCTGTGCAGACCAGCTGTGCGGCATATTGCTGTACATTTTTGAACTGAGCAACAAGCTGGGGAAGGTGCCACAGCTATGGAAAACATCCTGTGTAGTGCCTGTACCAAAGACGTCGTGCCCAAAAGACCTGGGGGATCATCGACCAGTAGCACTGACCTCGCATCTGATGAAGATATTAGAGAGGCTGGTACTAACTCATATGCGACCTCTAGTGAGCCCATTAATGGATCCACTTCAGTTTGCTTACCAACCCGGCACTGGAGTGGAAGACGCTGTCATCTTCTTCCTGAATCGTGCTATTTTACACTTAGAAAAGGCTGGGAGCACTGTGAGAGTCATGTTTTTTGACTTCTCCAGTGCTTTTAACACTATCCAACCTACGCTTCTGAGGGATAAGATGATGTACATGGGAGTGGACCATCATCTGTGTTCCTGGATATTGGACTATCTTACCGACCGATTACAGTATGTGAGAATCCGTGACTGTGAGTCTGACATGGTTGTCTGCAACATTGGAGTCCCGCAGGGAACGGTTCTGGCTCCGTTTCTTTTTACCATCTACACTGCAGACTTCAAGTTTAATTCATCAACCTGTCACCTACAGAAATTCTCTGACAACTCTGCCATCGTCGGTTTGATTTCAGATGATGATGATAAGGGGTACAAAGGACTGATCCAGGACTTTGTGGACTGGTGCCAACGGAGCTGCCTCCAGGTAAATGCGGGGAAAACCAATGAACTGGTGGTGGATTTCCGTAGGCGTAAACAGACTTCCTTACCATCAGTGAATATTCAGGGAAAGGACATCATGAGAGTGGACTCTTATAAATACCTGGGTGTGTATTTAAACAAAAAAATGGACTGGACAGATAATACTAAGGCAATCTACAAGAAAGGACAGAGCAGACTCTTTCTGCTGAGGAGACTAAGGTCTTTTGGGGTGCAAAGAGAGCTACTGAAGACCTTTTATGACTCTGTGGTTGCCTCAGCCATATTTTATGGTGTAGTATGCTGGTGTAGTAGCATTTCTATTGCAAAAATGAAGAGATTGGACAAGCTGATCAGAAAGGCCAGCTCAGTCCTTGGGATTCCTCTGGACACTGTAAAGGAGGTGGGAGAAAGGAGGATGGTAGCAAAGCTATCATCATTGTTGGAGAACGACACTAACCCACTGTATGAAATGGTTTCAGCTCTGAGAAGCTCCTTCAGTGACAGACTGTTACATCCTGAGTGTCTGAGGGAGCAATACAGACATTCTTTTCTCCCTGCTGCTATAAGACTTTACAATCGGAGCTGCTCCCAGTGAACCAGTCACCATTATATACATCTTGTTGATACAGTAATTTTGAAAAATGTGCAATATCTTTTAGGTGCAATATGTCTGTAAACACTATATATACTTCTTTTGCTTATAATGATAATGTTTATTATATTATTATGTCTTCTTTTTGTTTTTGCTGTTATAACACTGAAATTTCCCCATTGTGGGACGAATAAAGAAATATCTAATCTAATCTCTAATCTAATGATTAGCCTACTTATTTGTGTGTCCCACAACTGACAGAACGTTATTAACCGGTTCGGGAACTTTATTTTTTTGTTCTAACCGGTTCAAGAACGTCAATTTTAGGGTTGAACCGAAAACCCGAAACGTTAAAATACTGTTTCTGTTCGGAACGAACCAATTGGGAAAAATCTGGTTCAAAGTCCTGCTTATAATGCTAGCTAACTGTCATGATGTTTAAAGTTAAGTTTAAGTTTAATTGGTGGCTTTATGGTAAATGGTTTAAAAACATTGCAATAAATTAATGGTTTGAAGAAGAATATTAGGCTTTCCTTTGTGTGCACTTGCCCTTACAAGTAATTCTGGCTGTATTATTTGTCTCCCTCAAAAAATGCTCTTGAAAAATGCTACATTTATTGTCCCCCCTGTCAAATTTAATTTACGTCCATGGTCTATACTGCAGCGCAACCCAGGAGAATTTTTTCTTTTTTTTTAACTAAAACAGGGTCTTCAGAGTTTACAGTCTCTGTTTACAAGGGTCGAAAACTCTGGAAGTGTATATGCCAGGCATACTGTAACTGTAGCAAAAGTAATGCATTAAAACAAAAACGCATTAATGTAAACATAGTCTAAATGGTAAAAAAATTGGCTTGAGCGGTTCCTATACTATCCAGCAGTTTTTTATATACATTGTTTTCTCTCTTGTTTAATTGTATTGCTCTTGCCTGTGTATTTTGAATAATTGAATGAATAATGCATTTCATACTCTGTTTAAGATCCAATAAGTCTTCCTGAGATCCAGGAAAGCATTCGTAATGCCATTGGTGGGAACTTCAGTGTGTTCTCTTTGGCCTTTGGCAACGATGCAGATTATGGATTTTTGGATGTTTTGAGCAAGCAGAACAATGGAGTAGCACGCAGAATTTATGAGGATTCAGATGCTCCACTTCAGCTAAAGGTAAGAACACTCTATAATGTAGATTCCTTTAACATTGAGAGCTATTGTGAAAACCTGAACACTGTCACTGATAGTTTGCTAATGATTTACTGTCAAGGGATTTTATGAAGAAGTGGCAAGTCCTCTCCTTTCAGACGTGAATTTTCACTATCCTGATAACACTGTTAACTCGCTGACAAAAAGCCACTTCAAACAGCTCTTCAATGGCTCTGAGATCATGGTCGCTGGCCAACTTAATGACATTGAAATGAACAACTTTTTGGTTGAAGTATCTGCCCAAGGGGTGAGTGTATCAACCATCTTATATTGAAATCATACTATAGACCAAAGCCCATGTCTGAAAAACGATAATTTCAAATATTATTATTTTTTGACTGGTTTGTGTACAGTAATAATAATGAATCCCTCTAATATCCTGGTATTTATTAAGTAAAAAAATGATTGCATGTCTGTGTGATTAATATAACATGTTAAAGTGAAAAAGGCACATTTCTGTCTTTGCACTTTTTTATTGCAAATGTACAATCTTATTACTGCTATGCATGTTAAAATGCCCTCTAAGATAGATTCAGTATACTTATCGTGCACAGCTGACAATATACAGTTTTTTATTTTGGTCTCCTTAAAGGGAAAGTTACCAAAAAAAAAAAAATTCTGTCATCATTTACTTACTGTACTGTCAAGTTGTTCCAAACCTACATTTTTCGTTCTGTTGAACACAATGAAAGATATTTTAAAGAATGTTTGTAACCAATCTGATCTGTAGCACTACTTACTTTCATAGTCAGAAAAAATTATAATATGGAAGCAGAGGTGGGTAGTAACGAATTACATTTACTTTGTTACATTTACTTGAGTACATTTTTTGGGTAACTAGTACTTTTAGAGTAAATTTAAGGATGGGTACTTTTTACTCTTACTCAAGTACATTTCTAATGAAAAAACTGTACTTTTACTTCACTACATTTGGTGGCGTTACTGCGCTACTTTCAAATGGTAATAATTAATGAATATATATATATATTTAAACTTTATAGGGCGTGTTCGAAAGTTTTGCGAGACAGGCTGTGTCACCCTTTAGCGCGCGACCGCGCGTAGATGATAGGAGAAGCAGTTGCGGGCGCCTGTGCGTTGTGCGAGATATCGGAGGCCGATCATGCGTGGCTTCAAGTTCGGTCTATATTTTCACTCCAAGAGGTCAAAAAGAATAGTTTCATAATGCGATGCATGCTTTGTTCAATAAACGAGCTGACATCTCAGCGTAGGAATTCAAGATCCAACCTGAAGTAAGTGTCAGTAATGTCTATTTGAACACTATTAATGGTCATTTCACACACTGTCCGAGTTCTTTTGCCATATGCACTCTTGTGCAAGCGATGACAAAACCTAGTGTAAGTTAAACCATACAAACAGCACGTTCACATCTGCACATTACCCCACATCTAAACAAACTGAACAGCATAATGTAAGGACGTCTTGCATTTATACACAAATCCAGACACCTCACTAATGTGTAGAAAATACATTCAATTAAAAACGGGATTGTATTTTATTTAAATCCTTCCTAAAGAATGAATAAAAGAAAAAAATAAAAGAATAAAGTTTGATTTTAAAGAAACAGGTATTATATATTATAATAAATGTAGAGTTGATTTGCACAAACAGATAAGTTCCATATGAAATTCTAAAATGATCATTTTTATCAACCCCCTTTTATGTTCAGTAATTGCACTTTAATGGCAATGAAAATAACTTATTCATATAAAAACATGATAACAAACAGACACACACGTTATTTTTTGTTTACTGTTTGCATGTTTAAAGGCAGACGCTCACAGGTGTGTTGTGAACATGAAAATAAATACAGAGTTAACCATCAGAAAACATCTGTGTCACGTTGTGTGATTTTAATGTACCCATTGCAGGACTGAGATAGGCTGCTTTACTTGTATATAAACAGAACAATGAAACTTTTAAGGAGAGGTTTGTGAAAACCCTCCAAGTAGTCTGAAATTCAGTGCTTTTGCGCTACTTCTTTATCAGATCCGAAGTAACGAGTAACTAACTACTTGAGTACTTTTACTGGAGTACATTTTTGTATAAGTACTTGTACTTTTACTTGAGTACAGATTTTGGGTACTCTACCCACCTCTGTATGGAAGTGAATGTTGCCCCAGATTTTTTTGGTGACAAACATTCTTCCATTGTGTTCAACAGAACAAAGTCATTTATACAGGTTTGTAACAATTTGATGGTAAGTTAATGATGACAGAATGCATTTTTATTATTCTGTGAACTATCCTTTTAACAATCCTCTTCATTTGTAAAATGGTTTGCGGGACACCTATAACTGATCTAGATTTGCTTTAATTTCAACAGCTGGATAATTTTGAGGTGAAAGGTCAGGCAATTGCTCAGGAGTGGAAAACTGTATTCCCTGATGAAGACTATGTTTTTGGAAACTTCATTGAGCGTCTATGGGCGTATCTGACCATCCAGGATCTCTTGGATAAAAAGTCAGCATCTTTAGCATAATGAATGAAAAGGCCAACAATCCTGATCTCTATTGAACTTTTAGTAAAAAATAAAAGTACAATATTAAAATGAAATGTTAAAAATCCAATTTGCATTGATTGTCTTTAATTATTTTAACTGTGTTTCAGTTTAGTATTTTCTCGGAGAAGTGAGAATTTTCTAATATTGTCTTACAGAGACAAGGGTTCACCGGAGGAGAAAGGAAACGCCACAGATGAGGCTTTGAAACTCTCACTGAAGTACAACTTTGTCACACCACTTACCTCAATGGTCGTCACTAAACCTGAAAGTGAGGACGCGCTCATTGCTGATAAGTTGACTGAAGGTACGATAACACAAACCACCAACATGCATGGAACTGCTAAACATGTTAAAGCAGCAGTTATTCAAATTTCAGTCTTGCCCTCTTACACTGTAAAAAGTAAAACAAAAATGTCTTTAGGTGTTAACAATTCGAGTAGTTTTTTAAGTTGATCCAACTCTTCACTTTTTACAGTATACAGATGGGACAGTTGTTTGGAGTATTTGCATAATTTGGTAACACTTTCTATAAAGCCTGTATGTATAATGCATATTATAAAACGGGCAGTTCTGGTTCTTCATTCTGATTGGTTGAAACGCGTTCTAAGCCGTGATAAAATACACCGGTAACCTCACAGTTCAGACCACATTACATAAGTATCACTGCGCCACTGTTGCTGCGTACTGATTTATGAAAATAAACAACAGTGTCTTTAGTAATAAAAAGAGTTGATACATTCATACAGTCTTTCAAATACAACCGGCACTTTGAGTTTAACCGTAATGCTGGTGTGGCCCGGGATGAAATTGAGTTTGACACCCCTGGTGTAAATGTTTTTAATTAATACACATTTAAAATGACCATGAATTAACTCTAATACAGCAAATTCTAATAATTAAATTTGCATAGTCATTGATATAAAAAGCTTCTTTTTTGCATATAATACAAGCATTGTCTAAAAATGAAAATAGGCTTTTACTTAATTATTATTACAAGACCATCATGTAGCCTAATATTAGACACCAAAACCAAGTGAAGAAAATGATATTTAATTTGCAAGTCTGAACTGAACATCAACGCAGACATGAATTTCCTCACAGAAGTTTAAGATCATATACATCCTGAACGTAGATATATAAATGAACACAGAGAAGGGAAGTTTAACACTGTGAAGCACAAGCATGCTGAAACCATCAGGACATAAACGGGCTTATTTTATTGCACTTGAAACCTTACCTCCAGATAAAGTATTAAACTGGACTGATGATTTAAATGTTGTTTACTCACATGTGCATTGTTAACTCTCCGGATAACTCTCGTTCACTTCTCCACAAACTGTTTGTTTACAGTGTCGCGTGAGCAGCAACACTGTAGGTTCGACTTCATTTGGCACTAAGCAGACCTCTTGGTGATGTCAAAGTACCGCGAGAGCGATTCAAAGCAGATTTCTCCATGTGATAACTGGAATCGCTCTTGCGCTACTTTGTTGTCACTCGCCTGTGGGTTCTTGTGGCGCCACAGCAGTCTGCGCCCCAGCCCTGCTGAAAAAAACAGCATCAAACCAGCATGGACCAGCATGGGAATTATGCTGGTCTATGCTGGTTTAGCTGGTGGTCACAGCATACCAGCACCAAAACACAACATATGCTGGTATGACCAGCTTGGGATGCTGGTGCTAATGCTGGTTTAGCTGGTGCTAATGCTGGTGATGATGCTGGTTTGATGCTGGTTTAGCTGGTGTTCACTAGAAAACCAGCACCAAAACACAACATATGCTGGTCTTGCTGGTATGCTGGTTTTTTCAGCAGGGAGTCACTCTAGCGCCGCTAGTAATTTGATTTCATACGCCAATCGGATCGCGCAGTTCGGCAGGAAGTCATCAAATATATAGCTTATGTATATCCATTTAAACCTGCTAAAGTAGCAAGTGTAGCATGAAAATGTTTAGTGCTTCACATCTAAATTATGACTAAAAGTTTGAAATGTCACAAAACCATGCTGTTACGCACCCTCACGCTATTTTTAGTGGGTATACGGAAATTCTTGACAATTTCTAGTGGGTATACGGCGTAGTCCTGCGTATCACGTAGACTACACCACTGGTTTCCACGACATCCACATGTTTTACTAGGCTAATTCATAATTTGAAGTAATAATAATTGTAATAGTAATTACGAAATATTATAATAATTAATTCCAAGGAACAAACTGTTGAATATTGGGAACGAATTTTATATTTATGGCCATACTTTAGACTAAATAAGAAAAAGAAGTGTCCATAATGTAGCACGATCATTCGTGGCCATGATTTTGTCTGCATGTCATCATGATCGGATTTATGGCTCCATTCAACACAAGCATTTTACCTTACCTATTCATGTGCAGCTATTTTTTATCATCGAATGGTATGTAACTAGCTTGCCTTTTGATGCATTATTACCATGTTTTCGTAGCACATCCTTGTGCTTTCTTGCAATGTGCCGCTTCAGATTCCAGGATGAATATTTGCTAACTTTTACAGTCTCTCCGCACTTCCTTTCAATGTTTTCTTTCTGTCCAATCTTAACTTTGATTTTTACTTGAATTCCATAACTTATTGCTAGACGTTTTTACAGATTCTCGAACTAGCAAATTATCAAAGGGCGTTCTGGGTTCAACGAGCGGTGCTGAGCGAGCGGAATTTTTAGAGAGGCGCTTTGATGGTAATATTACCGCACCGCTCAAGTCTCCGCTCCGCTCACATGCTTTGCCCTGAAACGTCAGGTAAAGCGCCCAGGCTCTCAACTGAAGGAATACATATGCCTACGAATCAAATGCTTTGGTAAAGTCTCACAAATTAAACATTGAAGTACATGTTGCATAAAAATAAACCCTGAAGTTTATAATTACTATGTTTTTGTTTTTTTACAGTGGGTCATAATATATCATATATTTTAGTTTGTCAGTGCGTTTTGTGGTGTTAGGAATTGTTTGCGCATTTCTGCACTAACTCAAAATGTGCGTACACCACCTCCTGAGCTGGCGTAGGATTTGAGCGTGCCGTACGCCAACGTCCATATTGATAAATCTCAAAGTCACCGTGGTTTTGGGTGTACGCCAGGTGTACGCTGGAAATTTGGTGTACGCACTTTTGATAAATGAGGGCCACTGTGTCTTTGCTGCATCTCTGTTGGTTGTGAACTGCGCTCTGTTTCAGTCACACTTGATTCTGAGGAACTACTTTGTTTGGCGGAAGAGTAATATTTGTACTAATATAATTACAACTTATTTGTGTTTTATTTTATAAAATCCCTCTAACATTATGCATATGAAGTAACCGTTTTATAAACGCAATAAACCCCCTCGAAGCAGTGGGGTTACAGTGCATTTTATAACAGCTTCGCGTTGTGCCTAACAACGCCCCTTAGCTGTTATAAAATGCACTGGTAACCCACTGCTTCTTGGGGTTTATTGCTTTAATAAGGGTATTTTTAATTCATTATATAATGCAGGTATAATGCCTTAAAAATCATGTTGTATAATCTCATAAATAATTGAAACAACAGTTATAATACCTTACAATACTTAGCTGTTAGTGGTATTTCTTTTATAACCAAATGAACTCCACATAGTTATGAATAATTGTAGTGTATTTGAAGTATAAGTTATAATGTATCAGAACTTTGATGTCTTGACATTGCATTATATTTACAATTACATTATAAAGCCCACTTACATATACATTATTTGCAATGCCGATGATGATAGATTTGTGGTTATATTAACTTGCATTAGCTAAATTAGGTTACATTACATTTTCTAAGTGTCATTCATTCATGTGATGAGCATACTTAACATTCAACTAGTAGTTTTTTTTTACATTTTCTATACACAAAGCTCAAATTCTATATATATATTGGTGCATCTCTAATGGTAACTGTTTGGAGTTCTATATGTTCATCTTGAAAGTTGAACATTCATTACTTTCATTACTTTTCATTTCATTACTCATTACTTTCTCTACACTTATTCACAGAGCAACGAGGAAAACCTCAATTCTCTGGTACAGGTACGTCTATACGCTGCCACACTGCAAGCATGTAAACACTGCAACAGATTATATGTTTAAGTGTATTTGTTATATTAAAACTTTTTATTTGCAGATCACATTGCTGCACCAGTAGTCTACAGCTACAGAGCACCTACAACTTATGGTAAAAGCTTTATTTTCTTTAATGAGTAATTAATGCATTTAAAATATAAGGTAAAGAGCCAGATTTTACTTACTGTATATCAAACAGAGCCTTTCTTTGCAATTGAACAGTTGATGGAGATCCACACTTTTTTATTGAGCTATCACAACAGAATGATGCCCTGTGCTTCAACATTGATGACAAACCTGGTACCATATTTAACCTGGTTAGAGACCCGCTTACAGGTGAGCATAACTAGAAGACAAGTCCATTGCTAGACAAGACGACAGCATCAGAAGAATACTGTGTACATGTACAGGTATATATAGATAAAGTCCATATAGTTACATGTGATGGTTGCACAAAGGAATTGTGGTCAATGGACAAACCATTGGAGATAAGAAGGTTGTCCCAGGGAAGAAGGTGGTAACATATTTTGGGCGCTTTGGAATCCTTCATGAGAGGTTTGGTATTAGAGTAATGGTGAGCACAAAGGAGATCTCAGTGTCTGAGGAGGGAAAAGATGCAAAGTTCTTCTGGTCTGATACTGCCACCATCAAAGGGACCAAGTGAGATTTAGCGCTTTATTGATAGATTAATTTTGATTAAATGTAGCCTATTTTAAGTACATGTATTTTAAGAGGCAACAAAGTAAACTGAACACTTGCAGTATTTCATTCATCCTCCAGCATGGATCTGCAGATAATCAAAGATCGTAGTTTAACGGTGACCTTGAGGGACTCAGTCAAGTTTCTGATCATCCTGCACAAAGTTTGGAAGAATCATCCGTATCATCAAGACTATCTTGGGTTCTACACCTTGGACAGTCACCTCCTATCTAAAAGTGTCCATGGCCTGCTTGGTAAAACATCTGAAGACATTAACACACAATACTTACTGTACTTAGTACGTGCTTATTTCTGAAATGTTTTGTCATAATCTCTTCAGGACAGTTTTATCATGGTGTGGAGTTTCAGGTCAGTGACCTCTTTCCAGGAGAAGATCCAAGCAAACCAGATGCCATCATGCTTTTGAAAGGACATGAGCTTGTTGTTACCAGGTGAATTTAAGCCCTTGAATTGAACATGGACCTGTGAGATCTTGATGTTAAAATAATGCTGCATTATTTCTATCAACAGAGGTTGGCAGAAAGATTTCAGACAGAATGTGAAGTATGGAGAAAATAAGCCTTGTTGGTTCATTCATAATAATGGCACTGGACTTCTTGATGGAGTTCACACAGACTACATCATGTCTGATCTTTTCAAGACCATCTAATAATGAGCTTATATACCCAGAAGAAAAAAATATAGTAAACAATCTTGATGAGACAGTTGAAAGATATTAAAAATGTCTTAAATGTAACTTTAAAAAATATTTTAAGTCTGCAAATTATAAACATTCCAATTAAAGGCACTGCAGAAATATCTAAATACTTTGTAATAGTGGGTCAGATAAATCTGTGAATAGATTGAAATGCAAATCTAGAATTACTACACATTTTTAAATCATCATCGTCATTTCTTTACAGGTACCATAGAATGTAAAACTGTATGTATAGGCATAGATGAATAATAACAGTTCTGTATATGGTAATGACTTATCATGAGCCTCAAACACGATTGTTTCCTACTTCTGTAAACCTTGTCTTTTGCTAGTTTTAACTTGGCACAATTATAATTTTCACATTAAGGGCCACCTTGTTTAAAGAGTACCTATTGTTCGATTCACGTTTTAAAATTTCCTTTGGTGTGTAAGTGTGTATTATTTCATGTTAACGATATGCAAAAAGTACAAACCCCAAAGTAAATGATGACGCGAGTTATATATAACATTTACTATAAAATGAAAATAATAAAGACACATACTGTATGCCCCTTTCATTATGAGATTACTGAACTGTTAGACATATAAACTATAACTGCCACAATATTAATGATCAGCTATGAGTGCTGCAGCTCAGTGATGATGTCATACAGTAGCTGAGAATAAACCAATTAGCATTAAGGACTAAAACTATCTCTTATATAATTTTGTCAGATGTATGATGAGATGTTGTGTTTCCTCCTACAGTACAGGAATACTCTTGTAGCTCCTCACTGTTGATTGAGTCCAGGTACAGCTTGTTTAATAATGTGAATCCATCTTTAACCTGTTGTCCATTCTTATACCAGATTTAAGCATGTTTGCTATTCAGAGTGCATTTGGTTGAACAGCTTAATATCACTTTTTCTCCGTCTATCACAGGGTCTGGGCTGCTTCTCACATGTGTATCTGAGAATTCATATGACAGAGTTCACGCCAACTATTTTTAAAGTTAGGCCTGAAATGTATAATTCAACTCATTCATAAAGTAGGATGTGAGCAATGGCAAGGTCATGGAGTCAAACACATATAGATAAAATATATAATAAAGCTTTAAAAAAAGCATCTGTCAAATGCATGAGTGCAACATAAATATTAGTCTGGTAACACTTTATTTCGAAAGTCCACTTTAGACATTTTACTAACTTTAAGTAACTTTGCAACTACTTATCAACTACCAATCTTAAGAGAATTAGTAGAATGTCTGTGTAAGGATGAGACAGAGAGGAATGTGATGCAATAAAATGTTTATTAGTAATAGCGAGAGGGGCATAAAATCAATAATCCACTGGAAACTTCACGAACACAGTCCAATCAGGAACTCTGTTTACGACACATAATCCACCCGAAGGTCTTTCAGAAACATGAAGTTCAATACATAATCCACAAGGGTGCTTTATCAGGATCTCTGCTTTCAATACACAAACCACGAGGGTATCAGGAACATGGCTTTCAATACATAATCCACGAAGGGGCTTTCAGGAACTGGAGTTTCAATACACAATCCACGATGGGTGATGAACACCATACGACCAATCGAATCTTGTCTGAAAACGAGACACACCGATGAGAGATGTACATGAGACATATAATGTTCACGGATCTGTACTGTACCGAGTTCAAAAGTGTCAGTATCCTGACAGAGTATAATCCGATATGTCCACAGAGAGAGGAAAACAGAGATCCAGAACTTCCAAGAGAGAGAGAGCAGGAACCGAGCGAGAGCGTAAACCTCAACCGAGTCCTGGAGGCAAACACAGTGAGTACAAATCTAATAACAGGATCAAAGACCAACATGAGTCAGACACGACATGGCAGCGATCTCACGGAAGAACAAAACGAACGTGCACAAAACACAGCAAACCTGAACCTAATATAGAGAGAGACAAACACGCACCAGCTGTAGAAAACAATCAGGGATAACGAGAAGGGAGGGGACAAGGAGTACGCACGTGAGAGACAAAAGGTAAACAAACAGAAAGTGCAACCGATCACACCAAAGTCCTAACAGTCTGCTTAATATCTACTAACACTTTATTGTGATGATATCTCAACAGACATTCAACTGTCTATAAGTATCTTTGCAGATGCATGTCAACTTATTCCACTAACCCAAACCTCTTCCCTAACCCCAACCCTTACAGTCAACTAATACACTAATGACAGTAAGTTGGCGTATAATTGCAAATTATTGAAAGTTAGTTGACATGTAGTTGCAAAGTTATTTATAGTTAGTAGAATGTCTAAAGTGGACTATCAAAATAAAGTGTAACCATTTGTCTTAATTATGAAGACCTCTGTGATGAGTGTCCTCTACATCAACATAAAATCTTGAGCAACTTTGCCATAAATAGCACACTTAGACAGGAAGGGACCATGTGATGGTGACGGGATGAGCTCTCCTTTGGGCTCAATCCCTATGGAATTCGACTTCTTCTGTAATACAATCTCTGTCTAGTTTTCTTCAGCATTTCAAGGAAGTGTTTGGTCAGACGATGTCCGATCTCTTGGTCAATTCGATGTTCAATCTACTTCAAGGAAAGCTGTCTGTGAGTATATAGGCCCTTAATTTCCGTTCTCTTGCAGCCTCCAGTGGTTGGAATGAAACTGCCCTTAAAACAGCATTTCGTCATTGACTCAACCCCCATATTCAACAACTTATAGTGGTATATGAGGATTCGATGGGTTTGGAAACTCTTATCCAGAAAACTATTTGTGTCTCAATGTCTATCAGCCTGTGACAAAGTATCTGCTGCTGCAAATCCTCCACCCCTGGCTCCTTCTCTGGTTCCTCCAGCACCAAAACCTATGCAAGTGGATTCTACACACCTCTCTCTTTCAGAACGTCAACGACGCATCCGTAATAAACTCTACCTTTACTGTGGAGGAGAAAAGCATGTCATCGTCAATTGCCCTGTTCGACGTCCTCGCCCAACGGTAAGCTCAGTTCAACTTACCCCGAATATTGAAACTTTAAGTTGTACTTCAGTACACCTGTTAACCTCCTGTCCCAGGTTAATTTGTGTCCCAGCGAAAGCCCTCATCGACTCAGGATCTGCAGAGAACTTCATGTCCACACACCTCCTACAAAAACTAAACATTGGAAGACACAGATACCAACAGGATCTCATTGTTCACACTATTCAAGGAAAGGTTATATTCGTCATTACACAAATAACCCTTCGTTAACCCTTCGTGTTGGATGCTTACATGTAGAAGAAATATCCTTTATGGTGCTGGAGGAATCCACCACAGAACTCATCCTGGGATGCCCGTGGCTATCCAAACACCTCCCAAACATCGACTGCCGTAATGGTGAAGTCGTTAGCTGGGGTAGGAACTGTTTCCAGTCATGACTAACACTCGTTCGTAAGTCCACTTCTCTCCATTATTCTTCATCACCCAAGTCCGACAAAGAACTCCCTATCGGATCCACTACCGTCGAAAGTCCCCCAGTTCAACGGCAGGTAGAAATACCCAAAGAATACCGGCCATTCCAGGATGTTTTCTGCAAGCGACTGGAAACCAAACTTGCACCTCATTGGCCATAGGACTGTGCCATCGACCTGCAACCTGGAGCATCATTACTCAAGGGTCACATCTACCCGCTGTCAATCCCTGAACAGAAGGTCATGGAAGAGTATGTGGTGGAAGCTCTACAACAGTAATTCATTCGACCATTTACACCCCCTGCAGCTTTGAGTTTCTTTGTGGCCAAAAAAGATGGTGGCTTGAGACCCTGCATCGACTACAGACATCTGAACTCTCAGACGGTAAAATTCAGTTACCCCCTTCCTCTGGTCCCAGCCGCACTAGAACAACTGCAAGGAGCTCTTAATATCTCTAAGAAATGCCTTTAATTTGATCCGCATCTGTCAAGTTGACGAGTGGAAAACAGCCTTCGTAACCCCTTCAGGACACTATGAATACCAGGTCATGCCCTTCGGACTATCCAACTCGCCTTCTGTATACCAAGGGTAGATGAATGAAGTCTTCCGCGAATACCTTAACAGGTTCATAATTGGCTACATAGATGACATCCTGATATATTCGAACTCTCTTTCTCAACATCATCGTCATGTTACCCTGGTATTAGACAAACTATGGGAGCATTGATCCACTCGTACTGAGTAATCTGAATGTAAAGTCAAATCTTCAGGTTCATCTTGGTTTCTCCAGTTCGTTCTCTGTTTCTTGCTGAACCAGAACCCAGTTCTGATGATGTTGTTTGAGTTATTGCACCACACACTCACCCCTGTCCCCCTCACAGCACAAATATATAGCGTACAGCGTCAGTTCAGGCAGGCCACGTAGTCAAGCGATGCTATCAGCTGATTGTCAAACCTAAACCCAGCCTATCAGCTGATCCGATTCCTATGCATCAATTGGTCCCTTTCAAACAGGGCGCCCTATTTAAATGGATTTTCAGTCTGTCTGCTTGGCTGCTTTCACTGCTTTGCTTGCAAAAGCGCAGTTTCTTGCAACATGATTATACGCTTTTATTTTGCTGTAACGTTACTCACCCAACTGCTGACCATGTCTGCCGCCGCAAATGATAACGTTACAGATCCGTGGCAAATTGAATTCATCGAAGAATCCCAGCATCAAATAAGTCAAGCGGAGGAAGCCATTAATGACGAAAGCAATGCTTCTGTCCGCCGGAGCTCTCGCCTGGCAAGTAAATCATCTTGTAGTCCTCCCAGCATCATTGACTGGCCGCTGCCGAAATTACTGGAAACCTTATACAGACACGACATCCCGGCACCAACTGGAGCTTCGCATAAGGAACTTTTTGCTTTGCTTTGTGAAAAAATTGACGTTCCAGCAGCAGATATTCCTCCTCCTCCTCCATTCTCCGGCAAGAAACAGACGCAGAAGAGAAAGAATCTAGAACCGGCTTCCACTTCGGCTGATGTTGCACCCAAGCGGGCAGGCGGATCCGACGTCTCAACCCGAGCAATCTACTCTTCTTCAGTCCAAAACAACGACCCAGTGTTGTCAGCTTTGTCCAGCATTCAGTCTTCGCTCTCCAACATGAATTCCAGAATTCAAGCTCTTGAGTCCGGTTCAAGATCTAAGGCCTCGGCAAACTTTTCCATTTCTGGTCCGTCTTGCGATAACTCCTCATCGACCACGGCGCGGCTGCCCGTGTTTACTCCGCAGCAGAATGATGACGTCATCAATTCAGTGACTATACCACGAAGAACTATGGGAAGTGCAGTTCCCGTGACTACAGGCTCTCCATTCTTTCCGCCGGCTGCTGCGATTTCTCATCAGTTGAGAAGCCAAATCATCGCAGGTAATGATGTCAACCTTGTCAAAATATTATTGTGCTCCGAAATGAGTGAGAAGCGTGTTGTTGATTGCGGCGATGTGTCTGTTATGCTTAAAGATAGCGACCCCCGACTTTCAAAAATGTTAACGTTAGCTGAGTTTAATGTGGCATTTGGGGTTTACAGAGACGTCATCTGCGAAATGTATCCGTCTCGTAGAGCCGAGCTTGACACTTATTTAGCAATCATTTCTGACTTGGCTTTGACCTATGGAGGAACTCTCTTCTATGAATATCATAAATCATTCTCTGCAAAAGCTGCAATGTTCATTCAACGGTTCAATCAAAGGTTGGACTGGTCTGTAGTTGACTTAACCCTCATAAGCAGACATTTCACTGGTCATCAAGCTCTTTCCTGCTCGATCTGTGGCTCTCATTCTCACACCCTCAATCTATGCCCCAAATCTGCGTCTCCTCCATCTAAGTCTGGTTTTCAAACTGTTGACTCTAAGGTGACACCATTTGCTACTCCCTTATGTTATAATTTTAATGAAAATGTTTGCAAATTCTATAATTGTAAATATGTTCATGCTTGTAGTTACTGCGGGGACGGCCACCCAAAATCTGTGTGCCCAAGACGAACCCGCTTTATGAGAAAGGACAAAAAGAAATAAAGCCATCAACCCCAGTCAATGTTCCAAAGCTGGGACAGGCACTGAGAAATCATCCTAACCGCTGCTTTGTCAATTATTTAATAACCGGACTTATCCAAGGGTTTTTTGCAGGATTGTCTTGGTTGCCTAATCAGTCTTTTTTCTGTAATAATTTGCTTTCTGCTGTTAAAGAACCTGAAATTGTCGATTCCTTGTTGGAAAAGGAAGTTAAGAAAGGATTTCTTATTGGGCCTTTTGATAAATCCCCTTTCTCAATTTGTCGGATTAATCCTATAGGGATAGCTACTCGGAAATATTCAGGAAAGAAGCGCTTAATTTTTGATTTGTCCGCCCCTCATAATGATGCTGCTCAAAGTATTAATAGTCTTATTCCTCTAGCTCCATTTTCTCTGTTTTACGCAACCATTGATGACGCAATTAAAATCATTAAAAAAGCAGGTAGGGGTGCATGGCTCGCAAAGGCAGATATTTCAGACGCCTTTAAAGTTATGCCTTTGCATCCATCGCAGTGGCATTTATTTGGCATTAAATGGAGGGAAAAATTTTATTTTTCGGTCAGGCTCACTTTTGGCTGTCGCAGTAGTCCAAAAATTTTTGATACACTATCAGAGGCGCTATGTTGGATTCTCCTAAATAACTGCAAATTACCGCATGTGCTCCATCTTTTAGACGATTTTCTGCTAGTGGATTATAAAAACTCAAAGCCAGAAAGATGCATTTCGGCGTTAAAATACACTTTCGCCGATTTAGGTGTTCCCCTTTCTGAGGAAAAAACTTTAGGCCCACTCAAAGTTATCGAGTTTTTAGGCATTACATTAGATTCGAATCTAATGCAAGCCTCGTTGCCCCTTGAGAAATTAAAACGCATTCGTGAAATCATGAGAAATGCTCAGAGTTCCGTTTCTTTTTCAAAAAGAGATTTGCTTTCTTTACTAGGCCATCTTAATTTTGCGATGCGTATTATTCCCCAAGGCAGGTCTTTCATTGCCAGACTCCTCGATCTTTCCAAATCTGTCAAAGATCTTAAGGACATAGTTACCTTAGACGCAGGCTCCAGATCAGATCTCAGTTTCTGGTCTTTGCTCCTTGAAAATTGGAATGGCATTTCTTTTTTTTATCATGATGATCTGGAGTCTTCTTCAGCCCTTGAATTGTATACAGATGCTGCGCCTTCTGTCGGTTTTGGGGGGGTTTTCAATGGTCAGTGGTTTGCTAGCAAATGGCCAAAGGAGCTGCTTTCCATGCCGGATAATAACATGTCCACTGCTCTGTTGGAATTATATCCCATAGTGATAGCTTGTATTCTGTGGGGAAAACAATGGTCTAGAAAACAAATTCTGTTTTTTTGTGACAATGAGGCAACTGTTAATATTATTAACAAAGGTCGCTCATCAGTTCCGTTTATCAACAGATTCGTCAGGCGCCTTACTTGGTTATCTGTCATGGATAATTTCATTTTTCGAGCTGCTCATATTCCAGGTTTAAACAATCAAATTGCTGATTCCCTTTCTCGATTTGAATTTCAGAAATTCCACCTCCTGTGTTCGGATTCAGCGCCAGCCAGCTTGGTTTGCCCTCTTTTCAGCCAAACGGTTCTAGATTAGACATGACCCTTCAATCTTATTTGCATTCAGCAGCCAAGTACATGCGTAGTGGTTTAGCAAAATCAACATTAAAAATGTATGACTCTGCTTGGTCTCATTTTAGTTCTTTCTGTGCAACTTTCACTGTAGATGTACTTCCTGTCAATGTTTCATATGTTAGTGCTTTTATAGTCCACTGTTTTGAGTCTCGTAAAATGCAGCCTTCATCCATCAAGAGTATGATAGCCGGCATTCAGTTCCATCTGCGCTGCTTGGATCCATCCACCATCAGCTTGTTAAAAAATCCTTCAATTCGTCTCCTGCTCAATGGACTTAAAAAAGAGAAACCTAAAGGCAATGATCATCGTCTCCCTCTCACACTTCCACTTTTAAAAAAATTAATATCACGTCTGAGAGAGGGATGCTTTGGGATCTATTCTGATATTATGTTGGAATCTGTTTTGCTTACGGCTTTCTATGGTTTTCTCAGAGGTGGCGAGTTTTCAACACGCACAGATTCTTTTAATCCGTCACATGATCTCACAATATCTGATGTTTCAATATTTTCTCACCACTTCACCATATTTCTAAAGCACTCAAAAACTGATCGGGATGGGGAAGGATCTTTTGTTTTTGTGTCTGAAACTAACTCTGCTTTTTGTCCCCTGTCGTCTATGTTGGCTTATCTGAGGTGTCGTCCACAAGCTTGTCTGGAGGACCCATTATTTACAACAGAGGAGGGAAAGCCCATGTCCAGAGCCTGGTTTGCATCCCGTTTCCGCCTGCTTTGTCAATTCTGCGGGCTACCCCCAGAGTGTTATTCGGCCCATTCGCTGCGCATAGGGGCTGCTACAACTGCAGCTTCCTCTACTCCCGTTTCTACCCTAAAAGCTATGGGAAGATGGTCTTCGGCAGCTTATGAACGGTACCTCCGGCCAGATACTCGAGCCATCCTTGAGGCTCAGAAAGCTATGAGTAATGATTGTGATATGTAGTTAAAATAAATATCGCTTCAGTAATTTATTGCTTGCTTTTTATTTATTTCTTTTTGCTTCATATATCTATTTCTCTGCTAGCTCATGTAGTTCTATAGGTATTTTTATTTTTATTGGCTTTTTGAAAAAAAAAAATTTTTTTTTTTTAATCCTCTGCTGGCTCTTCGATAGCAGGAAGGGCCAGGGATGATTGCCTGGTATGGTCTGTTTGGGGGGGAATTTTGCTGCTATCCCAGTTTATATGGGAGATTGTCCCCAGAAGCTGCTGCTGTTCCCTGACTAGCTTTCATGGAGCTCATGAAAAGGTTGGGGAATTCAGAACAGAGCCATACCGCCAAATGTAATTTTAACATCTTGCAAATAAACATTTTAAATGGCAAAGATTTGTTTTATTTTTGACTCAAGTGGTCCTGACTGAAATATAGCGTACAGCGTCAGTTCAGGCAGGCCACGTAGTCAAGCGATGCTATCAGCTGATTGTCAAACCTAAACCCAGCCTATCAGCTGATCCGATTCCTATGCATCAATTGGTCCCTTTCAAACAGGGCGCCCTATTTAAATGGATTTTCAGTCTGTCTGCTTGGCTGCTTTCACTGCTTTGCTGCAACCCACCTCCTCCCCTAGCTCCTCCTTTAAACTCTGTTTAACTTAATCAGTTTCATTTCATTGTCACTGATGCACGCTCTGTTCTAATTGGGGGGGAATTTTGCTGCTATCCCAGTTTATATGGGAGATTGTCCCCAGAAGCTGCTGCTGTTCCCTGACTAGCTTTCATGGAGCTCATGAAAAGGTTGGGGAATTCAGAACAGAGCCATACCGCCAAATGTAATTTTAACATCTTGCAAATAAACATTTTAAATGGCAAAGATTTGTTTTATTTTTGACTCAAGTGGTCCTGACTGAAATGCAGTTTATTACAGGTTACATTAAAGTTATCCAATGTTAAAGACCCTGAAGACGAAACTGTAACATTATTAATATTTTTTAACCCATCAGTGTCTACCCAACACTGGGTTTAAAATAACCCAGCATCTAAAAAGGATATAAGAAATATAAATAAATTATAAAAAATTATGATTACTTGATTGTTGCATTTTAATTCATATAAACTTTCACATTGTGACCATTAAAAGCATAATGCTTTATATGCTTTATTACGTATGGAGGATCAGTTTTTGAACAATCATTTCACAACGATACACAATCAGTGGACGTAATTCTCTTTTTTATGAATAAGTGAAGGAAAATAATTTTTATACCTTGAATGTGTAACAGCAGGATCAGTGATGAGAGTCTGAAGTTCATGATCTCACTTTCTAGAAAGTCACGTTTACTAGTCACAAACCAATGAAGTTTTATTTTTTCTGAAAAAAAGTTTAGTTTCATTGTGACCCTCAATTCATGAATCTGTTAATATTGTTCAGATCTGCCTCTATCACGATACACACGCACACACACAAAAGAGGTAAGATCCAAAAGCAGTTTAATTTGGGTAATCCGTAATCATAATCCAGCCAGGCAAAAGGTCATACACGTTAAACAATCCAGAACATTAAATAAACAAGAATGCAGAAAGGCAGTGTGACATAAAACAAGGACTCCGTGACAAGAAATGAACAGACAGGGTATATATACACAAACACTAACAAGGTGAGTGGGAACCTGATTCAACATTTGATTCAACATTTATTTGTAAAATATGATAGTTATTTAGTACCTTTGTTGAGGTGATGCTCGACATAATCAACAAACATCGTCAAATGCATCATTGTCACGTGATGTCACTTCAAAGTTCAAAAGTCCAGAAAACGCAAGCTAATACATATGCTTCAATTTGTTAAAGAGCCGGATAGAGTCATGTGTTTGTGATCAGGATGTTTGCATTGAAGGTGTTTGATTCACTAAAACGAAGCAGTTCATGAGAGTCGTTGTTAAGCGGTAATAGAAAGACGTGTTTTCTAGTCATAATTTACAGCTACTTGTCTCATATTTTATACATTGGGATACCAGTGCTGGGGTGGGAATGCTTTATCTTAGGATGGCAGTTGCCTTCCTGGTAGATCCGCCCCTGGGGGGGGCATGCTCAGTGGCCCCAGTGCATTATCGAGCCACTGTTTTAACCCCGCCCAAATAATCCCCAGCACAGAAATATGAAAAAAAAACAGTTCAACTCCACATTTCAGTACCATATAGTTTACAGTCTTTGTAACATGTTTCAGCAATACATAATGGTACAAAAGATGTCACTGTGACAGTACTGTTGGAGCCATTCTGCATGTTGTCATGAGTTGGCGCTGTGATCTGCCACTAGTCTTCGTAAGACGAGGACTAATTATTGCAGGTGTGGCGCACAGCGAGGTGCATGGTTTTTGACCGTGGGACACGGCGTGCTGTAGGCAAAACTTTAAGTTGAGATTTAAGTTTATTTTGAGAAGTGATTTATTTTTATTTATGTTAATAAATAGATGGGCATATCCAAATTTTATTTTTGGACTTTTGAAAGTTTATTATAATTGCTTTAATTATTTTAAGCCAAGAGGAAACATTACGTCGCAAACACGCGTGCAAAACGGCTTAAATGTGCGCCAACAATTAGTCAAAAACCACCTCTGTATGAGGAAGCAGCCAGACGGGCGGTGATCAGTGAGGATGGACGGTGATCGGTGACGGTAACGGAGGTCGGCATTAAACGCTTTGCCTGAATAGTGTGGCGATCCGGCTCGGACGGATGCGATAAAGACCGAGGTTAGTGAGTGGTCTCACATTGGACAGTGAGGATTGGACACTTCAATGCATACACTACGTCACCAAATGAAGGAAAGTTCTGTTGGACCTGGAACCACTAAATCGAGTTAAAAGCCAACATTAAAGTGTAAACCGCAAGTGTGACAAGAGAACACAATACATTGACATTTGGTTTAAAGTAAACAAAGACTGAAATAAGAGACATTTTGGACAAAGAGTTTACAAAAGACAATTAATGTGTTTATGCTTTATTTATGAATCTGATGCTCCTTTTCATGATGTTTTAAAAATGTTGTTTTCTGGGTTCATGATGCTTTGAAATGACATTCTGGGTTCATGAGGTTTTAAAATGATGTTGTATTCTGGGTAGTTGATTTAAAAACGAATTAAAATGAATGAAAATCAATAATGTAGTGAGGTAACTCATGAGGTGTCAGCTGACTTAAAAAATGTTAATGAGGAAGAAGCCTCTGTGAGAAAAAGGTCTATAAAACTTACACCAAAAGCACTGCTTTCTAAAATAAGTGACTTAGAAACACTGAGAAAATCCAAATTAAGTAAAGCTGCTAATATCAAAGAAACTGTTCAAGGTTTAATGCGTGAGTCTGGATATGAAACTGAAATTAAAGGTAGCTTCAGCAAATATCAAGCCTTGATTAACGATGCTAAAGTTGCACATAACCATCTGCTTGAGTTGCTACCTGTGGATGAAAAGGAAAAGCATGAAATCTGGTTCAAAGCAAATATCAAAGAAACTGTTCAAGGTTTAATGCGTGAGTCTGGATATGAAACTGAAATTAAAGGTAGCTTCAGCAAATATCAAGCCTTGATTAACGATGCTAAAGTTGCACATAACCATCTGCTTGAGTTGCTACCTGTGGATGAAAAGGAAAAGCATGAAATCTGGTTCAAAGCAAAGCTTTTAAGTGTGAACGAGTTTTGCCAATGTGTGGAAAAGCTACCATGTTGCGCATGCAGTGAATGACAATTCTACACAACGGATTCCGCAAAGGCAAAATGAAATATCTGAGCTGCTCATACAACAACACAGAGCCAGCCAACTGCCACCAAGACATGTGCCTGTTTTTGAAGGTGATCCACTGAAGTTCAAAATGTTTATGCAAGCTTTTAGGCACTGTGTGGAGGAGAAAGCTGCATCTAAAGGTGAATGCATGTATTTTCTGGAAAGATACACCAGAGGGCGCCCACACGACCTTGTACAAAGTTGTTTACATACAGTATGAGTGCGGAGAGAGGTTTTGAAACCGCTAAAGACCTCCTACAGAAACACTTCGGTAATGAAACAAAGATCACGGCAGCATATATGGAAAAGGTTCTCAACTGGCCTGTGGTAAAGGCTGAAAGTGTTTCATTATTACAGGACTATGCATTATTTTTACACGGATGCAGTAATGCAATGTCAGATTTAGAGAAAATGAAAGAGCTGGACATGTCTGCCAATCTCAAAATCATTGTTTCAAAACTTCCTTTTAAATTGAGGGAAAAATTTAGAGGTTGTGCATGTGATATTCGAGAGAGACACAAACGCAGACCTAACTTCAATAACGTTTGACATTTTGTGGAATATCAAGTCAAAATCTTGTCTGATCCTATTTTTGGGGATATCCAAACTACTGAAAGAGAAAGACAGGTTAAAAGGGATGTGTATACAAGAAGCGAGACAACTTTGCTACAAACATCTATGCTCTTAACAAAGTACAAGACAAAGACACACAAGAAGGTAAACAGAAGGACAGCAACATCAGCATCAATTGTTTATTCTGTTTACAAGATCACAGTCTGAATGAATGTCAAAGATTTGCCAAAAACAAACATCGTGAAAAGATCAACTTCTTAAAGGAAAAAGGAGTATGCTTTGGGTGTCTCAACACTGGGCATTTGAGCAAAAATTGCGATAAGCATAAAATCTGTGAAAAATGCTTTACACATTCACATTAAACAAGTTGACAAATCAATGAACATCAGCGGTATCTACCCCAATGAATCCAAACCAGCTGTAAACCATAAGCTTGTGTCAGCTCAGACATTTGGGAGCCAGACCGGGGCAGGTAGCAATGGTATGCTCTCCATCCTGCCAGTTCAGGTCAAAGCACAAAAAGGCAATAAGGTGATTCAGACCTATGCATTTCTGGACAATGGTTCAACATCCACATTCTGTTCTGAAGCTCTTATGCGTAGGCTTAATCTCATTGGGACGAAGTCAAAAATATGTTTGTTTACAATGAGCCCAAAGACATCAGTGTCAACATCAGACCTGCAAACTTGTCGCTTTTCGGCGACAATCGCCGTTTTCTTGGTCAATTGGGTCATTCACGTGAATCGCATAGAACCGGAGAGTTTTTTTGAGGTGTGTGTGTGTGTGTGGGGGGGGGGGGTCGGAAGGCTGCCCTTTATCTGAATGCAATGCGGGCTAGAATTGCCAAACATTATTGGATAATTCTTATACTTGACATTTCTCTGGGCCAATCGGAATCTTAGCATGCTTTCCTCTGGGCCAATCGGAATCTTAGCACTTCCTTCAGAATCTTGAAGACAGCGCGGTCCTTTGGATGAGAGACACACCTCTACCACGCGAGTCTGATGGACACTTTTAACGTGAAGGAACCATCTTATTTGAGGTAAGTCAACTTTTTTGTACCAAAAACGACAACTATTTGTTTGCTTGATTTAATTAGCGTTAGCTACCGCTTATATTGTATTTTTAGGAACGAGTCAACGCCGAGTAATGCACAAACGTAGACCTTGCATAAAGTTTGCCTATGCTTCGAGCAAAATGACTAATGTTAGCTAACTTAGCAGGACGATTGTTAGCTAGGCTTATCGTTACCCGGGTGTTCTGCCCGGAGTTCCGAGATATACGGCTACTAATCGAATTCTGAGCTAACGTTACCCTGAGTAACTTATTCATTATGGTGGCTGTGGTGCGCGCTTGCGCAGGCAGTCGGTCGTGGTGTGGATAAATGTGACTGTTTACACAACAGCTGATGCGAGAGTAATGTTAAAGGAAAACCCACCCTTTTTTAACATTTTCCTATGTTTTTACCTCAACTTAGACTAATTAATACATACATATCTTTTTTCAATGTATGCACTTAATCTTTCTACATCGCGTTGTGAATGTTTTAGGAATTAGCCAAGCCCCATTCATTCCTGGTGGCTGTATACCTGGTAAACAGTCATTTTTAACAACATAGGGCTGTTTAGATAAAACAATCTGGCGAGCGTGTTGTCCTAGGATAATACACCAACAGCCAATTTCTGTATAATAAAGGGCTACATTTTGCATCAAAGTCTGTCAATGAAATCTTTACATTGTATTGTTAGTTGAATTTACATTATGAACACTAGCACTTTGAGATTGTTTATTCAATGTAAGGAGCCCTACATATAAAATGCATTATTATTATAATTATTGAACAGAAATGTATTTTGATATTCACTGCATATCAGCCATACAGTATGGAGACACGTTGTTTTATCATATTAGTCCTATGTATGATAGTTTGCAAGGTTATATTTTAATGATTTTAATTTACTTTCAGCCAATGGTTCTGGGCACTTTGGTGGAGCACTCACTGCCATTCACAATGGCCCGTCATCGTCAACCTTGCACAGACGCCGGCTGAGGACAAAGTGGCTCTGTCGCACGAAGCTTTTACGAACATCAGCAAAATTATGTTTTTTTCATTTCTGTCTGTCTCTTGTTGTTTTTTATTTCAGTGTCATGCTTCACAACACCTCCAGGCGTTTCCGTGAGTTGTAAATAAAAACATTTGTAAAATATTAAATGTGTCATTCACTTTAAGCTTCAAGGATGTTTTAACAATGTTTTTTGGTTAAAGTATGCTGATTTTTGTTAAGTCACGCTCAGAATCATATTAAAATCACAAAAATATAGAGCTGGGGTAACCCTAAGCCCCCCCCCCCCCCCCCCCCCGTGCGTGCGACACTGTCACCTTTTTTACTCTGAGGAGTTTGCAGGTCTGCAACATACATTGTGAATGGACTTGAAATAGCTAGCCTTAATGGAACAAGGTTTTACAGTCTTCCAAATGTTTACACACAGAATGGATGCCAGTAAATACAGCAAATATCATAAAGCCAGAAGATTTTACACAGTGGCCTTACCTTGAGCACATTGAAATCCCTGAAATTGATGCTAATGTGGAGATATTCATAGGTACTAATGCTTCAAAATTGCTGGAACCATGGGAAATTGTGAATAGCCAAGGTGAGGGTCCTTATGCCGTTAAAACCCTATTAGGGTGGGTGGTCAATGGCTTAGGAAAGGATTGCAAAAACAACATGAATGACAATTGCTGTCATAGTGCTGCTGTAAACAGATTATCTGTGGAATCACTTCAGCTGCTATTGGAGAAGCAGTACCAAAGTTGGATTAAGAAGGAAATTGGAAAGAAATGAGAAGTTTACCAAGAATATGCCAGTTTTCTGGAGAATGTAATTAGCAGTGGCTATGCTGAAATAGTACCGCAGGATGAGTTGCGTTGTGGAGAAGATAACCTGTTCTATATTCCTCATCATGGAGTATATCATCCACGCAAAGGCAAGTTGCGAGTTGTCTTCAACTGTGGAGCTAAGTTTAAAGGGACTTCTTTAAACGATCAACTTCAGCAGGGTCCGAACCTCACAAGTTCCTTAATAGGAGTGTTTTTACGATTCAGACAAGAACCAGTTGCTTTTATGTCTGATGTGAAGTCTATGTTTTGTCAAGTCAAAGTGGCTGAGGAAGACAAAGACTTTCTAAGGTTCCTGTGGTGGCCTAATGGAGATCTGAGTCTGCAAGTTCAAGAGTACAGAATGACTGTACATCACTTTGGAGCAGTGTCGTCGCCTAGTTGTGCATGTTATGCTTTAAGGAAGACTGCAGATGATAATCGGAGTAGTTATTTGGACGAAGTAATTGACACTGTACATAGAAATTTCTATGTGGACGACTGTCTGAAGAGCTCACCATCTGTGCAGAAAGACTGACCTTTGCAAAAAGGGAGGTTTTCATCTTACACAATGGGTCAGTAATTGTCGCAAAGTCCTTCAAACAATTCCTGAGAAAGAACACTCTAAAAGTGTGAGTGAACTCAATTTGGACATAGACCAACTCCCGGTAGAAAGGGCACTGGGGCTACATTGGTGTATGGAAAATGACAAATTTAACTTTCATATGAACTGCAAAGAACGTATGCAAACAAGACAAGGGATTCTGTCAGTTATTAGTTCAGTGTACGATCCTTTAGGGTACCTTGCACCAGTCCTTCTTCCAGCCAAGCACATTTTACAGGAGTTGTGCAGAATGAACTATAGCTGGGATGAAGAAATTCCACAAGTCTTAAAACAACAATGGATAAATTGGTTGACTGACCTGAAAGAGATCTCAGAGTTCAGAGTGAGTAGGTGCTTGAAACCATATGACTTTGGAATACCAGTCCATGCCGAGTTGCACCACTTTGCTGATGCCAGCGAAAGGGGATATGGCACGGTAACATACCTGAGGTTACGGAACAAAGAAGGTCATGTACATGTCTCTTTTCTTCTCGGAAAAGCCAGAGTAGCACCTCTTAAATCGGTAACCATTCCTCGATTGGAACTCACTGCTGCTGTTTTGGCTGTTCGGGTGGACAATATGGTAAAATCAGAGTTACAGTTTTCTTTGCCAAGATCCTGTTTCTGGACTGATAGTAGTACAGTCTTGAAGTACATCAGCAATGAAAACAAAAGATTTCGAACATTTGTTGCCAACAGAATAACTATCATTAGGGAAGCTTCAGACACAGCACAATGGCAGTATGTCCACACAAAACAAAATCCTGCAGATGACGCATCTAGAGGACTGACAGTCCATAAGCTTCTGAACAGCAGAACGTGGCTATCAGGTCCAGATTTCTGTGGAACGCAAGAGAAACATGGTTACAGTATGAAGTAGAGTCCACATTGGAAGAGGATGATCCAGAGGTCAAACTGGAAATCTCTACAAACACAATAACTGTTCAAGAGGATAAAGCAACCAATCAACTCATCACATATTTCTCTGACTGGAAGAGGTTGAAGGTTGCAGTTGCATGGTTACTTAAGGTCAAAAAGACTCTATTGGAGTTGAGTCAAAGAAGGAAGCAACTTGTGAAGGTTGAAAAGGCTGATCTTTCTTATGTTGACATGAAAATGTTGGAAGCCAGAAAGTCATTGGGACGACACAGTGTATCAACTGAGGATCTAGTAGCAGCAGAAAATGCTATCCTTCAGTTCTGTCAAAGGGAAAGATTTGACAAAGAAATTTGTGCAATAAAGACAGGAAAACCCATAAAAAGGTGTAGTCCTATCTACAAGCTAAATCCTGTTCTAGAGGATGGACTGTTAAGAGTAGGTGGAAGATTGTCCAGGACTGCAATGCCCAAAGAGAGCAAACACCCAGTCATCCTGTGTAAAGATCAGTGCATCTCCATGTTAATTCTTAAAAATGTTCCTAAACAAACAAGGCATGGTGGGGGATTACATCCTCTCCAAGCTGAGAGAAAAGTTTTGGGTCAGACATGCTAATGCAGCAGCAAGGAAAATCTTGTAAAGTTGTGCTTTTTGCAAACGTCACAAAGGAAAAATGTGTGATCAAAAAAATGGCTGATCTTCCCGAATAAAGGATTACTCCAGACTTACCTCCATTTACCAATGTAGGAGTAGACTATTTTGGCCCCATAGAGGTAAAACAAGGACGTTCTTATGTGAAGCGTTATGGGGTTATCTTTAAGTGCATGGCTAGTCGAGCAGTGCATTTAGAAGTGGCACACTCATTAGACACAGACTCTTGCATCAGTGCTATTCGTCGATTCATACAGATGTGGCCTTTAAAAATGCGCGTTTCTGAGAGCAGAATGCCGCGGAGACTTCCGAAATTCTGCGAGATCCCGCAGAAGGGGAGTTCGGTGGGGGACGCAGGAAATATAAAAACCTGTAGAGGGCAGGCGTGTTTCATGTAGGCCATACTGACGACAATGTGTGTGCTCGACTTCATGCTTAGCGTATACTGTATGATATTGAAGTAACATGACACGGATTATCAATGTTTAGGCGATAGACTTTGATGTCATACAAATGCATGCTTTTTGGCAAACATTTTGTTGGCGAAGTTTTCTTTTGCCAGTTACATAAACAGTCACATATTCTTCATAAAAATCGGACTCAAACGCGCATCATTTGTCTTATTTTTTCCGTGTACTTACAGTAGAAGAGACGTGATGTATGATAATCGAGTCTAATAACAAAATAATTCGCGAAGACCTTTGAAGAGACCGAGCGCATTTACGCAATATCATTAACTAGTTTATCTAATTTTACATTTAGTTCATTTTTGCATCTGAACGTTTTAATAGCTTTAACATGTACGGTGCGCTTTTCTGCATTACTGAACAGTAGGCTACTTTTTATATTATCATGTTTCCCTTTACATGGTATGAAACACGATAAAAAGTATGCATTGGTGTTTAATACATTTCACTGAGAATTTGTATAATATGTTATACTTTTGTACTAAGGAAATAAAATCATATTGTGAGTGTAAATATTCATAAATTGGAGGAGTTTCTGAGGTGTTTGTCATCGGCAAAATGTGCAGTTTCTTTGTTGCTGATTAAAAACCGTTGGCTATGTGATTGTTTAAAATTGACATTTTTTCTACTTATTATTAATTTATTTTTTGCCTACATTTACTCAAATAATATCAATGTGAAAATATAAGTAATTCATACTTCAAGTTAGGCGTAAAACTTACACATTTTTGATGTCAAATAGAAATAATAATAATTTGAAATATGCAATTATTACAGTTTAAAAAACTTAAATATATTACTCTGACCTTTTTAAATATATTGACTAAAATAATCTGTAAATGTAATACTTATATTATTAAGGCGTATACATCAAATAATATATGTACATTTTACACAAAATATCTGTTCTATTTTAAGTAATTTATTTTCCAACTAAAAAAATCGCATAACTGCATTAAGAGATTTTATTAAGTTACTTTAATCATTTATTTTAGAGATATTTACAAAGCCACTGAATCATTTTTAACAGTGTGTACATTATGACCTTACGGTAGACTATTATTAAATGCATATAAATAAAAATATGTAAAACTAAATAAAAAATATATCATACATGGACTGTATGTAAGCATACGTTTTCTTGTTCGGTGCACGTGGGTTTAAATGCCGTTTTTCTAAAGAAGAATTTTAAAACTTTATTGGTGGTAGTTGAGAAGAATTCCTTTTTCCATTTCTAAATCATTTTGAGCGCAATATAAATATATCATATTTTTATTCTTATTATATAAGAATACGCAATTTTTACAACATTTTTAACATATGGAAAATATACGTTATGTTGTGTGAATTTCCTAATTACAAGCTTTTGATGAAATTGCACCAAAACTAAACGTGCATAAAAACATAAAAAAGCAATTTAAATAAGCGAAAAATCTTTTTTATGAGCTCAAAATGTTGAATATAATGTGCTATTGCTGAAAATTGCCCATCTCTAAAGGAGAATATTCATCTTTAAAGTTGAAGAAACAAAAAAGTACTGACAAGCATTCTCAAATATAGCCTATATATTCTGCAAGCACTCAGTTGAGAACAATTCCATTTTCCATTTCTAAATCATTTTGAGCGCAATATAAATGTATCATATTGTTATTCTTATTATATAAGAATACGCAATTTTTACAACATTTTTAAGATATATAAAATATACGTTAAGCGTGTTGTGTGTATTTCCTAATTATAAGCTTTTGATGAAATTGCACCAAAACTAAACGTGCATAAAAACATAAAAAAAATCATTTAAATAAGCGAAAAATCTTTTTTATGAGCTCAAAATGTTGAATATAATGTGCTATTGCTGAAAATTGCCCATCTCTAAAGAAGAATATTCATCTTTAAAGTTAAAGAAACAAAAAAGTACTGATAAGCATTCTCAAATATATTCTGCAAGCACTCATTTATCCATAATGATGTAATTTATTTTTTAATAACATATTGTCGCTGTCGGGCAAAGATACTCTCTGGACACCAAGACCATGTCTATGGGTTCAAGAATAACAAAATATTGGCCATTTGAAACTCGAAAGTCATCACTTTATTTTGTCCCATTGTTTTCCATTTTGCGGGTGATAAAACTCCTGTGCACGTCGTTCAAATTCATTGAAATTTTGTTCACTTGTAGTTTAGCAAGTATGTATAATACAATTTCAATAATGTTTTTACACTGCACATCGTCTGAGGAAATCCGAAGTTGCGTCGAGGGGAACCAAGCTGACAGCCGCGACAGCAGAGATTGTCACGTAGTACCTACAAAAGGGTACCTGCAGCGATATCATTCTGGCTTGGTGGGATGTCAGCCAGCGAGAGTCCTCTGATTCTGGCCTTGTTCTTTTACTCCTCAGAGTCTAAAACCAGGAGGGCATATTAAGTATTCATTGTATTTTCATTTTAACAGAGCAGCTATGGTTGCGCGTTTCACACACCTCTCCAAACCACGTTGTTAACACTATGCTTGTTCGACTTCATGCGGCGCCACAAGAACCGACAGCCGGATGACGTCAGAGTACCGCGAAAATGATTCAAGAAATCATATTTCGCCTCGCTCTCGCGATACTGTGACGTCTTCCGGCTGTCGATTCTCGGGGCGCCGCATGAAGTCGAACAAGCCTATTGACAGCAGCAAAAGCTACGCATGCGCTTTTAACTTGTAAAACTCAAAGGTGTATGGGTAATGTAGTCTCTGCTCTCGGTGGGACGAATTAGGTAGCTTGCATTGTGAAGGGCGCTTTGAAAAGCGGCAGCGCAGCCAAAGGATTAAATTAAGCCTCTGATTTAAACAGATGTGCAAATGAGCGTTCTGGTACGCTAGAAGTACGTTCTGGGCGCAGGGAGAGGTGGTGGTACGCAAGAGCTATATTTGGAAGTGGCGGTACTGAGTACTGGCGCCTACCGGCCCACATTAAAGCACTGGCGGTAGCAAAGGTAGACGGCCCTTTGAAAAGCAAAAGAAAGCTGATAAAAATGAGAAACCCACACTGAAATAAATTGGAGTAGGATTTAGGCTACTTAACAAAATCTAAACATTTTTCACTCAGAAAAGGCTAGTAAATATAAACAAAATTATCAGCAGCTTTAACTTTATTACTTTTTTAATTTTAATTCACTCTTTGTTTCAGCGATGTTTATAAATATACTATATTTTTGCATTTTGATTACAAACTGTTCTACACTGAAAAGAAACTAATGTAATCTTCATGATTTAATCACGTAAAACACAAGTCTAAACACAAGCACCACTTTTCTGAATGATGATAATCACAAACATCCCAGAGTTTGTAAACCAATTGTTTGTAAACATATTTAATGCTAACTACTTAAAAATTCAGAAAATATTTTTTACAGTGTATAAATAAAAAGACATGAAGGAAGTTAATTCCAAAATGTAATTAATTGTACATGGTTTAGCTGCTTGTTTTAGCAGCTACCAGTGACACAGAGTCAAGAAATTAAAAACCACCCACCCCTAGGTCTGCCAATTCTTTGCCAACCCCCAATGCTAATCGATCACCTCATCATCAGGGAATCAAAAGAAAACCGGTTTATCCAGTTTTCACCAGCGCGTTGGGTTTTAATTTCAACCCTTGCAGTTTCTTTGTTAAAATGCTATTTAAGCAAATAGGCCTAATACATACGCTGTATGTTATTTTAAATGAATGTTTATAACTTATAAAATTAAGTGGATATCAGGTAACTTAATTTGACATATGTTGATATAACCTAGGCTCTTTTTGTTATGAAACATGTTCAATGGTTACAGTGCCTCATGGTGGGGTTGAACCCCTGGTTCAGTTTACCCCATCTGGTTCACTTTGCCCCACAGCCACCGTTTTGGAAAACTGCCTAGCTTAGTAATTCAGGCTAATCTTTAGCTAAATCATTCACATGGTTTTATACATTAGCCTATCACCAATATGTATGGTATAAATATTTAGACCTGGATAAATCTACTTTGACATAACAGCCATTATACCTGGTATGTATACATTTTACTTTGATAGGATAAAAACTGTTTTTTTTTTTTAAATCATACTTTAATCATAACTCTTTAATTTGTCCTTCTCTTTAACATAGCCAAATATAAATTATGGTTGCTACCTGTATTTGTGGTCACACGGCTACAAATCTGTATGGTTGCCTAGATAAAGGGGGTGGGTCAACTTACCCACTGGCTCACTTTGCCCCACTCTCCCCTACTTGGTATTGAGAAACGGGCATTGTTTATCGAAGCCGGAGCGCGAGCTACAAACTACAGAGCGAGTGCGCGGGTGCACAATGGTGAAAGAGCAACACACGATGTAAATAACTAAACCAGTGCTCGCAGTACAGACACTTTATATTTTAGCGTACTGCGTACCTTCACTTTCTTTTGCGTGCCACCACTTCTCATGTTGCTGGTACTTTGCCTTAAAGAGTCAAAGGGCGTTTCTATGTGGCGCTGCGCAGACAGTTCGGCAACTAAGACATCAAAGTACCGCGAGAGCAAGTCGAAATGTTACAAATGGTCCGACTTTACCTTTGCTCTCGCGGTACTCTGATGTCATACGCCGACCAGTCAGCGCCGCACCATTTAAAGTCGAACACACAAAGCGTCAAGGCAGGGCCGCTGGAAGTCATTTTGAACAGGGGGTGCTGTGAATTTTTTTAACCAAAAAACCTATGAGCCTATAGGCCTATTTAAAATACATTTTAAAAATAAATACATTGAGATTTACTACTTTATTGTCATATACACTTCAGGGCACACAGCCAGGGTCTGAAACACAGACATCATCAGTTCTCAGATGAAT
>NC_133350.1:23130867-23193367 GCF_030506205.2 Paramisgurnus dabryanus | reverse complement strand
CAGATTTGGTGTTTTGAAGTCAGTAAATTGCATGTGTGTGTTTTTCTTATGATCGTCTGGATACCTATTCAGGGTGTAGGCTACACCTGTGAGTGGAACAAGATGCTGGTAGGCTTCAGTCAATCATGATGGATGGATATATGCACACATGGATGTAAAGTACTTTTTTATGTCAAGCATCAATCCATTCTGTAAACCTGCTTATCCTCGTGGGAGGCCTGCACAGCAGGCTACTTCATTGATGTTTTGGTTTATTGTTTGTAATGTGACTGGCAATAAATAAAGGACAAAAATTTAAAAGCCAATGTTATGTGATAATTCTGAGGTTCCAAATGCACAAACTCCTGTCATAATGGTTCATACAGTAGCCTAAAGTGCATAGTTTTGTGTTATAGTTTTGGTTTTGCCCTTCACTCATCAACATATAATATTAGGCTATGATATTATGCACTAGAGGGCGCATGGTTCGATATATTTGATTCAACATGACTGCTGATAGCGTGAGCGCTCGACGGGCGCAGTGGCGCGCGCCTGTAATCCAAGCTACTGGGAGTCTGAGTCTGGTGGATCGCTTGAGTTCAGGGGTTCTGGTCTGTAGTGGACTATGCCGATCGGGTGTCCGCACTAAGTTCGGTATCGATATGGTGTTCCTGGGGGAGCCCGAGACCGCCAGGTCGTCTAAGGAGGGATGAACCGGCCCAGGTCGGAAACGGAGCAGGTCAAAGCCCCCGTGCTGATTAGTAGTGCGATCGCGCCTGTGAATAGGCGCTGCAGTTCAGCCTGAACAATACAACGAGACCCAGACTTTTGTGTTCATCTAAAACTTTGTTCAGGTCTTGTTGAGGAGTGGCATCCACCACTTCTTGATATATTCCTTTGTACACAAGCCAACCAGGCTTTGATATGTTTTGGTTTTTTGTTTGTAATGTGACTGGCAATAAATAAAGCACAAAAATAAAAAGCGAATGTTATGTGATAATTATAAGGTTCCAAATGCACATCCTCCTGTCATAATGGTCCATAGTAGCCTAATATAAAGTGCAGCATAAATGTATACATTTTAACGGTATTTGATCATCGATAAATAAATTATAGTTTTAGTTTTGCCCTTTACTCATCAACGTATAATATTAGGCTATGTCTCCACATTGTAAATCTAGAGGGCACGCATATTTGATTCAACACGACTGCTGATAGCGTGAGCGCTCGCCGGACGCAGTGGCGCGCGCCTGTAATCCAAGCCACTGGGAGTCTGAGTCTGGTGGATCGCTTGAGTTCAGGGGTTCTGGTCTGTAGTGGACTATGCCGATCGGGTGTCCGCACTAAGTTCGGTATCGATATGGTGTTCCTGGGGGAGCCCGAGACCGCCAGGTCGTCTAAGGAGGGGTGAACCGGCCCAGGTCGGGAACGGAGCAGGTCAAAGCCCCCGTGCTGATCAGTAGTGGGATCGCGCCTGTGAATAGACGCTGCAGTTCAGCCTGAACAATACAACGAGACCCAGACTTTTGCGTTAGTTATCTTATTTATTATCTATGTTGGGTTCTCATACTTAAAATGTTAAACTTTTGAGACAATATTTGAAAGTCTTGTGTTTACATCTACATTCATTATTGATAATTTCAACGTTTTAAGTAAATTTGTTTAAACAATTGTTGCTGTGTAAGTTTGAATCAGCATGTGGCAACTAATAAATATCAAGAGGCAAATAAATCATTCTTAATTTAACACAACTTGGTGTATGGCCCTGGTATATTTTTAATTAGCCTGCCATTGACAGATGTGGCAAAAACTTTATTTTGGACCTGCTGGTTTAAAGCATAAAGTAGGCTGTTTAATTGTAAGACAACTTTAATTAATATTAAATTATACACCTTAAACTATAAAGCAGACTAAAACAACATTATATGCAAAAGGTCACAAGACAATATGACCCTTCTTATTTCATACACTAGAGGTCGCTCGAAACACATTGCACGTTTATTATTACTGATACATTGCTGCCAGATTTGGCAGATGGATGTTTTTGCAAACAGCATATAAATGGCAAATATTTGTTATACTTTATATGAGGTGTTGCAGAATAGATGTGCCTTTCGAGCAACTACCACTGAGATGAGTAGCTCTTTCCAAGTGTTTACCATATTTTAGTTATAATTAAAAATAGCTCTCAATTTGAGAGTTTATTTTCACGTATGTGTCAGTGGCAAGTACATAATCTGATGATGACCAGAAGGGGGAGCTTGGGACAAAAACTTGCACCATGGTGTCAAACACAAGCCACAAACTAAAAGTAAATTTGTGAAGAACATTCATTCCTGAATTATAGGAGAGTAAACTTCTTAAGGTAAGTTTAGGTCACAGATTTGTTTTAGTTTACAAATGCAAGATTATAATGTAAATCTTATAAAATAATGTATCTAAGGAAGATATTAGCTGGTGATTTAACACTACAACAACACGGGAGCACTGTCTCAGTTTGTGGGCATTGTGGCACTACTGGGTGTGGCACGCTTTGACCCCCTTTAAGTGTAGCAACTTGTTATATGGGCCTACTCTACTTGTGAGTGAATGCAAACCATTTAAAATTTAAATGGATTGCTTGCCTTGAAGTCAACATGATCAAAGCTGGATGCACTGTTCATTTCTGGACACGATTTGGCCGTGTGAGACATATCCCAAATTGACCAAAAGATTCCTATGATCCTTGGCCAAAATCAGTGATCACTGGTTAGACACACTTGCCGGCAGCTAAATCATTTTTCCTCTCATTAAATTCTGCACAGTCCTGCAGCGGCTTTTCCTGTGATGACGCATACGGCAAAAAATATTTTTAAATATATTATAAAATATTTTTAAAATATACAAAAATGGCCAAAAATATATATTTGCTGAAATACATTTTGGAATACGTTTACAAAAATATATTTTTCACTGATATATTTTTTGGCATTTTTTGTATATTTTGAAACATATTTTAAATATAAATGTCATACACGTCGCATTAGAAGATAAACTTTGTTACGAATCTGTAAACATAACAGTTTTTAAAAGGTGAAAATTAAATATTAAATATATTTTTCAACTTTATAAAATGAACTTGTATTTAGCATATATTTAAAATATATTTGGGCAATAAATACATGTTTGCTATATGGGATGTAAAATTAGAAATGCATTTGCTTGTCCTTAAAATACATTTTAAAATATATGCTGATGTATGAAGGTTAGAACTAAATATATTTTCAAATTCAAAAATATATTCAATTGAGCATCACATTCTACAAAATGTATTTAGCATATATTTAAAATATATTTTTGGCCAGAGAATTTTTTTTTTTTTGCCATCTAGGGACCTGTGGTTTATATGGCGCATGGCTTATAGCCAGGATCCATGTTTATACAGTCTGACGAGCATTAATCAAAAATGAAAAATCATGCAATGTGTCTAGATTAAATGATACGGCCCCAAATCAAAAGGCACTGCCACGCCCATATTTCACATTAAGTCCCATCTTCATCTTTACTCATTTTTTTGTCTGATTTTTTGTTTTTTACTATTTTATAATAATAATGTTTTAAAGAAAAAAAGTTATTTTGTGTTGGGCTCTGCTTGTGTCTTTTGTTAAAAACTTCTTTTGTGTCATTGACCTGTTGCATCCTGCATACACATACAATACATCCTGTTATGTGGGTGTAGCCAAACATCCTAAATTAAAAGTAGAGATTAAAAGTACATACACATTTATTCGATGATTCTTATTTTGTATGTCATTAAAAATCTTCTCTTTTTGTTTTTCATGTCCTATTCTCTTCTATTTATAGACCACAATTCCATCTTATCCAGTGTACACAGTCAGGATTCTTACCAAGATTTTTACTAAAAAAGGGAAGTCGAGGGCCAGCCAACTTTTCGTGACCCGCCTCTTTCCTTTCACTGCTTTTGTGATGGGTCTGTTGCCAGGCAACGAATTCAACACGGTTGTGTGTCTGTTTAAGGATTATCTCATAAATAACAGTGAGAAGACCGAGACCCAGCTCATTTATTCTCTCTCTCTCTCTCTCTCTCTCTCTCTCTCTCTCTCTCTCTCTCTCTTTCTCTCTCTCTCTCTATCTCTCTCTCTTTCAGATGCATATCCATACTATGCAAGATGCATAATGTTCACTATAATAAAGTGACAATATAGTACTTTACTTTACTTATAGTATATAAGTAAAGTATATATATATAAATATGGTATTTTTATGTTTTCCTTCTTAAGGTCTTTTTTAATTATTGCATAATTTAAATTATTGTATTATCTTAATCTGATTAGTTTTGCATTCTTGCATACTTTCAAATCATTGCTATTACCAATATAATATAGGCAGTATGTTCTGGGTTGTTGGGGAGGGGTATAATGTTTAAAAGAAAATACAAAAACCTGTTTTTGTACAAATCTAAATAGTAAAATAATAATAATAAATAATAATGATAAAGTGTAGCCTAGACTGAGTACAAAAGTAGAGTACACTGGAAAAAGTGAAAGCTGCTCTAAAAAACTTAAAGTGAAAACTTTTAAGATGAAATAACTTCACATTTTCATGCATTACCAATAAAGTGATTTTTTAAGTTGATCTAACTTTTACTTTTTACGGTGTAATGTTTGTTTTTTAACATTTTGATTTAGACATTTATTAGTGCGGTATTTCAAAAAGAAGAAAACAGACAGTGAAGTATTTTGGCAGTTTTATTTTGGAGACTTTTCTTGCACACGACATCAGATGTAACATGTTTTTGACGCGAATCTTGTTCTCTATACCAATGCTAGCATTTATGAACGCTCAGACAAAACGTGTGTGTTTGGGTGTGTGTGTTTCCAGAAGTTGTCTCACAAAGCAGTCCGCTTTCTATTTAGTTGGTGCACCTGAGAGCAGAGGGAAAATCTTATTAAAGCCTCATATAAAAACATGGATATAAAACAATTTTGACACAATATTCAAAGAAAGATTTGAATTACCTTGAGTCCTAAAAGACAAAGATTAAAAAGTGCATTAGTAAAGTTAATTCAGGACAAGACTGTGTGACAACATAATGATAATATTGACTAAAAATGATAACCTTACTTTGTGTCCTGATTGTCCAGGAGGCTCCTGTAGGTGGCGATCTCCTGCTCCAAACGGCTCTTGATGTCCAGCAACATTTTGTATTCGTGTCCCTGTTGCTCAATACTTGCCCGCATCTGAGTCAGCTCATTCTCCAGCATATTGATTTGATTCTGTAATCCTGCAAGCATAGCGCTGTATCTCGAATTTGTGTCTGCCAATGTGTTTTCTAGTGACGATTTCTGTATGGGTAAAAGAACATTCAGAAAGTATAAACATTAAAAAGCGAATTTTTGCATATAAATACCAACTACATATATGATCACAACCCCATCATCTCAAACAAACATCACCATGTCCAGAAGCTTTAGAAAGCTTCATAAAATAAAACATTCTTGATCTGATCTCACGCTCTCGCACCATCTGGTTTTTGTCCTCCTCCCTTTCCTTGCCCTGCTTATGTAATATTTTTCTGCACTATGTTCAGTGTGTATCCCCCCACCCCTCCGAATTTCTCCTTTCTTTTTTCCAGTTCACTCCCTTTGCATTCCACTTGTATCTCACCATGCTGAGTTGAGACTGTAGCTCGATCTCCAGGCTCTGCAAGGTGCGTCGCAGGTCTGTGAGCTCTGTCTTGGAGGTTTGGATGATCTCTGTGCTGACCTGTACCTCCTTGCTAAACTCTGCGGACTTGAAGAGAGAGAAAAGCATATTATAATAACTGTATTGATATCACTACTGAACTAGCCTTGCACTTTGTATCAAATTACCTTGTCTTTAAACCAGGCCTCCTGATCTCTGCGATGTTTCTCTATGATGGACTCGTAATGCGAACGAATCTCCTCCATAACTTTGGTCATGTCTTGCTGAGGAGCAGCATCGACCTCCACGTTCACCGTGCCGGACAACTGAGACCTCATGGCAGCCAAGTCCTGTAACCACACAAGATTTAAGCAAAGCGGTCTATAATTGTACAAAATAAACCTAGGATGCTGCTACAAACCTCCTGGTGGTTCTTCTTCATAAACGCCAGTTCATCTTGCAGACCTTCGATCTGCATCTCCAGGTCGGCCTTCATCAGGGTTGTCTGGTCCAGCAGGCGACGCAGATTAGCGATGTCAGCCTCCACAGACTGGCGCATGGCAAGCTCATGCTCGTATCTGATTGGTGGAGAGGTTGAACTCATTAGTCACCGTGCAAACGTGACTAATATACAAAAACATATCCAGGGGAATGGTTTTAACATTGCATGAGAGTACTTACTTTATTCTGAAGTCATCAGCAGCCAGCTTGGAGTTGTCGATCTGCAGGAGGATGTTGGCATTGCTGATGGTGGCATTTTTAATCTGTGGAAATTTAATGAAACGGGATTGCAGTCATGTCACAATATGCAAGCCCTCCCAAATCAGAGTCTAATGGGGGCTATGTGTTATCTATTATTAAGGCATTCACAAGCACTGTTTTAGGTTATTATTGGCTTAAATATAGATAGACATCACATGTACCTTTTCCTTCAGGTCATTGATGGTGTTCCAGTAGGCACTGTAGTCTCTCTGTGCAACAGGCCCCTTCGTCTCATAGTACTCCCGAATCATCTTCTCCAACTTTGCATTGGCAGCTTCCAGAGACCTCACCTTGTCCAGGTAGGAGGCCAGACGATCGTTCAGGTTCTGCATGGTGGCCTTCTCGTTCAGCTGGACCGCTTCCCCTGAAGCCATGCCTCCTGCACCGAAACCACCGCCAAAACCACCACCATAACCACCACCAAAACCACCACCATATCCTCCGCCAAAGCCTCCTGAACTCCTGGTTTGCATAGAAGAAGCAGAGGAGATACGGACGCCCCCTCCAAATCCACCATACACGCTGCTGGCTTTTTGGGGACCCATCATGCCACTTCGGCCCGAGGACACTACGGACCTAGTGGTTGACATGCGGATTGACATGGTCGCTGGAGGTTAGAGATGAGATCAATGCAAAGGAGACACAACAGGAAACCGTTGGAGTCCTGAAGAGGATGGCGATTTTTGAGTCCAGCTCTGTTCTCTTATATAGCTGGAGTTTGGAGGCGTGTCTTGACATTTGATGGGAGGAGGGGAGAAGGTGTGTGTGCCAGACCCTCCTGTAACCACCAGCAGTTTTGAGACTCAAGGACCAGAGTTCAGTTTCCACCCAAGTGAGGAAACTGCATTGGAATGTCTCTCTCTCTCTCTCTCTCTCTCTCTCTCTCTCTCTCTTTCTCTGTTCATATTCGGTTTTACAATGTCCTCACCCTTCAGATTTCAATAGTGGGAGTGCAATAAGAGTACTAGTCTTTTATGTTTAACCTTTGTTTTACATCTATATGTGTGCCAAGTTTTAGTGCCAGCTTTCCTCCCATTTAGAGGTGGAACAAAAGTCAGTTAAAATCACAAAACTTTAAAATATGAAGTACATTTTGTAAATCGCTTTAGATGAAAGCATCTGCTGAAATGCAAGAATGGAATCACACGCATCTCTTTAACCACCCAAACAGTTTCAGTTACCAAGTGTGGTCATGTGTCATAGTAAAATGCTGCAGGTCGAGTAATGTGACAAAATTTAATTTAAAATCACTTTGAAAGTGATATATAGTCACAGTTTAAATGGCTTTGTATTACAAAGTGTTAAGGGGCCATGGAGTTTGTGCTCTACTGGGATGCCAACTAGCGCTTGATCAATCCTTTGGTAAGGATGTCTGATGCCGCAAGACACGTCCAGTGACCCAGATGGGTGGAGCGGTTTTAAACCTTATCAAATTGGTTTATTTAGCTCACTTAATGCAACTTCAATAACTTAAATAATACCAATGGTAATGTAAAGAACTTGATGCAGTACATGCACGGACTATGGTGGGAAATACTGTAAACAATCTGACTTGACGGTGGTCTTCCCAAGAGGGGATATATGACATCATCTCCTTTTTTCATACCCCATCCAGATCACATCTGGAACTTTGCAAGGACTTGGATACATCACTGCCCAACAATAGGGACTGTGAGACTGGTAGGGGGGAACTTTGGTCTCATTTGGTAATAGTGCTGCTATAATCTGTGTGTGTTTGTGTGTGTGTGTGTGTGTGTGTGTGTGTGTGTGTGTGTGTGTGTGTGTGTGAGAGAGAGAGAGAAATGATGAGACGACAAATAAAAAAATAAAAAAATAAACAAAAGCTTGTTATAGTTATAATTGTATACAGTGTGTAATTTAATTCAAATTATATTTTTTTATCTTCCAGCATGCAGCTGCATGACTTGTTGCTGAGCGAATCAATGGCTCTGTTGTGAAAGCAAGGGTCGGTTTAGTGAGTCATGACTCATTGTATAAACAGAACTCCACCCACCTCACCATGTTATGTATGACCTGTCCTCAAAGAGCCCATGGGAGAGCTGATAACTATTATTTACTAAAATGGCTGTACTGTCTAGTCAATCGAAAGCTTTCATTAAAGAAATTGTCTTCTTTAGCTTTAACAACTCTGGAGAGAGCATTACTTCATCCTTGCTTGTTTGAGTTATTCAAGTTTAAAAGTATAGGTTACGATATTATTGTTTTGTTATAATACAATAGTTTATAACATGGTGATAATACATAAGGTAGAAAAGTGTTAATTAGGGATAAATGATACATTGTGCAATTAATTTCATCAGCATACGACTAGAAACGGATGATTATATATAAAATATGTTTCCTTATTATGCATCCTGTCTGGATCAGGAGCAAAATTTGGCTTTTAAAACATTGGTTTCAATCTTATTTTAAAGATATCAAGGTTATTTACATAATGTACAGTAAGATAATTTTATGTAGAAAACAGTAAATGACTGGGTTTACACAGATTGGGTCATACAGTATATCATGTTTTCCATGGACTTTAAAAGTTTACTTTTATGTCTGATGCAAGACACTTGAGAAATGTAAAATATTTATTACAGATTAGATTCATGTTAACATCAAGGTCACTCTATTTTAAAGTAAGATATGTGCTGTTGTAATGGTTGAATGCCCTTTATTGACACAATAAAAAAATAACAATGTCTACTGTAGCACCAGCTTTAATTTAGGTCTGGAAATAGCCTGCATTATGCAGATTTATTTGGGGCGGGAATCTGTGGGACTGAGTGCAGTAAATGTGTTAAATGAAGCTGACAGTATATGGACTTTGTTGGTTGCAGAAATCATATTACAATAATTGTTTAAAGTATGTAATACATAGACACACAAGTGGTGTTTTGTTTTTTCTTAAAGGGACACTTCACCCATTTGCATTAAGCTTTGTATTAGAACCCCAGTCATGTTTTTGAATGGTCATGCATCATTTCCTCAGTTGGCGCTGAGACAGGAGAAATACAGATTTCAGTGTTGCACTTCCTTCTTTCAATGATGTAAAAATCATCATTTTGCATCATTGAAAGAAGGAAGTCCTATATCTTTGTTGAGGGGTGAGACTACAAACACCCCTTTTCTCGGTCAAATAGGCACCAAATTCTAAATGTATGTTACATTTCGACTACAAATGTGATGCACTTTCAATAAAGATTAATGTTTCTACGGGTGAAATGCTCCTTTAAAGGGATAGTTGACCGTAAAATGTAAATTCTGTCATCATTTACTCATGTGTATAATTTTCCTTGCTTTAATGAGAACAAATAAAGAAATTTTAATTTTTTTTATAACTAAACAGATTTGGGGCACCATACACTTGCATAGTATTGACAGAATTAAAATTTTTTGGTGAACTATCCATTCCTTTCTTTTATAGTCTAAAGAACAAAGATTTATTTTAGTTCTTTATGAAACCATACAGCAATGGGTCTTCAATAGTATCTTTATTTTCGATAGTGTATCAAAGCAGTATTCTGATTTCAATATCCAATGATCTTTGAATGGGATGTGAACCAGCAGAACAATGAGTTCAGATATTTGCTTTGCTATTCTTTGTTTAAATATGTGCAAATATTCGTGTGAAAGAAATATACACTGCAAATGGACATGAATGTAGTTTCTGGTTTCCTTGTTTATTTAACCGATAGCCACAGCAATATTGGCATGAGTTGCTAATGTGGCTTTATTCACAAGTGTCTGTTTTTGGCAAACTTCTTTTCATTAAAGTTAAAAAGATTAAAAGCAATGTCTTTGGTTTGAGAACATTTCTTCACTAGAAATGCTTGTAAATTCAGCATCAGTATCTGTGCTGACTTTCTTCTTATCTCTTAGACAACACAATACAGTTTTGCGTGGTGTGCTTCAGTTGGCATGTAGTCAGAAGGTTGCAATTCAAAGCAGGCACAAGACATTCTTAAAATTATGCGTCTGTTGCTCATAAATTTAAACGATGTGCACTATGCCTGCCAAGCTTATGGACTGATTTATTCTTGTTTTAGATTTCTATAAACCAAAAATATTTTTTACAATTTAATAATAATAAGTTTAAAGGTTACGTTCTTTCTAATCCCATTTTTTAAACCATAGTTAGTGTGTTATGTTTTTATAATAGCATAAATAATACCTGTAAAATGATAAAGCTCAAAGTTCACTGCCAGGTGATATATTTTCTTTAACAGAATTCGCCTTTCAAAGCCTACAGCGAACGGCCAGTTTGGACTACAACTCTCTACTTCCTGCTTTAATGACATCAGTAGAACAGTTTTTGACTCCGCCCACAGAAATATGTCAGTTGCCAGCTAAGAATCACAACACACTAAACAAACTACACAATCAGAACTCATTACGTATTTCTAAAGGAGGGACTTCATAGAACAAGGAAGACATCAGCCTGTTTGAGGACAGTGAAAACAGCGGCACTCAAAAAATTATTCAAGCCCTTCTTAGAAATGACACACTAAAATTGTGTTCAATTAATTTAAAATACCTCATTAAGAGCAATAAGCAATAAGTATATATATATTTAATTAGTCTAACACAAAATGAATATGTACTGTAATTTATTGATTTCTTTTTAATTGCGTTAACACAATTAGTTTGAGTTTGGGTTCTGGAAAAAATATTTCCCAGCATGCTTTGCATGCAACTGCTTTTGGAGAGTATTTTTTAAGTGTTATTTTATGCATTTTAAGGTAAAGAGAAAGACTTAATATTGTTTAATGTCTGTTTATCTTATTGATTTAGAAGTGTTTGTGTTATATTTTTTCAAATTGTTTGGTTACCATCGTGCAGAAGAGTGGCGCTTGTGGTTAGGTTGTGGTTGTGACGTATTTCTCTCAATGAGCTCTAACTGCGATAATGCCTGATTGAAGATCAGTCTCTTCTCACATGCTCATCCAGAGTATCATATGTTACTATTATTAGCATGCTAACATGTGGTTATGCTAATTAGTATGACATAAAAACGTTTTATATAAAGTAACAGAATTGAGTTATTCAGACTTCACTACATTGAGTTATTCAAACTACGCTAAATCGAGTTATTCAGACTACGTTAAATTAAGTTGAGGAAACCAATTTTTGTGTTGCCATTTACTTTAAATTGAGTTGGACTAACTCAATATATTTTTTTTGTGTAAAGCAGTTTTTTTTTTCATATTGGATGGAAATCCTGCCCACAATTTTATTGAGTTAATCCAATTAATCATTTTTTGCAGATAAGTAAATTGTGTGAAAAATACCGCTTTTTTACACGTGAACCATGAACACATGCTATATTGTGACTGTAAACACAATCAAAGTCTCAAAAACACAGAAAGAAAGGGACCTTTAAAAAGTATTTTTCTCATTATTTTAAAAGATTGTATTAGATCAAATTCACACGTCACAGGTTTTCAAAAAAATTTAACAATATTTAAATATCTAAAAGAAAAGAAAAGCAATAAATCTACTAGACTGAACAATCAAACAAACATGCTAACAACACAATATTTTTCATGTAAGACTATTGTTTCAACCAAGAATCCCAGAAAATTTGATGTCTTGCTTTACCGACTATTTCCTCAGCTTTGTAAGACTGAAACATCTATTCTAAAAGATACGACATAATAACAAGACCTGTATCTTTCCCTGGAAACCTTGGTTTCCTTATTGTAAAAAACTTTCTCAATCAAGCCACTCTGACAGTATCACAAGCTATACATTTTTGCTTGTTTAAAAACCGGAGAATGGTAATATTTTAACATGTTCAAATCAGGGGCGTCAGTTTGTGTTGAAAAGTGGTGGGGACAAATTAGATCAAATGAAAAAACATTACAGCAGGACGGGAAAAATATTGAGTAACGGCGCATCAAACATGGGCATAGTGTCAACAACACAAAAATACTCAGCATAAAACCCTCAACAATGTTGAGTGCACATGTAACAGTACCTGCAACACCAGCTCAACCGAACTGTACCAAAGCACCATACTGTAGAAAACAGCACGTTAAGTCAATGATTACAATGATATTCATAACATATGTAAAAGAAAACACACCATAAGCACACAACGCAACATATGTGACCCTGGACCACAAAACCAGTCGTACACTGCAAAAAATTGTTTTTAAGAAAATATTTTCTTTGTATTTTTGTCTTGTTTTCAGTAAAAATATCAAAAAATTCATAAATTAAGATGCTTTTTCTTGATGAGCAAAATGACCTAAGAAAATAACAAAAGTTTTTAGACCAAAAATACCAAATGTAAGTGATTTTGTGCATAAAACAAGCAAAAAAAATCTGCCAATGGGGTAAGCATAAAAATCTTGAACATTTTTCTTAAACACTAAATTCAAGAAAAATTCAAGAAAAAAAAAAATGCTTACCCCATTAGCAGATTTTTTTGCTTGCTTTATGCACAAAATCACTTAAATTTGATATTTTCCGTCTAAAAACGAGATTTTTGCTCATCAAGAAAAAGAATCTTAATCTAAGAATTTTTAGATGTTTACTGAAAACAAGACAAAAATACTAATATTTTTTTCTTGAAAATCTGACTTTCTTTCTTAGTATTTTTGTCTTGTTTTCAGTAGAGATATCTAAAAATTCTTAAATCAAGATGTATTTTCTTGATGAGCAAAATGAACTAAGAAAATAAGTCTAATTTTTTGACAAAAACTATACAATTTCAGTGAATTTGTGCTTAAAACAAGCAAAAATATCTGACAATGGGGTGAAAATTTTTTGCTTAAATTAAGTGTTTAGGAAAAAGAAATCTTATTTTTAGATATTTTTCTCACCCCATTGGCAGATATTTTTGCTTGTTTTAATCACAAATTCACATAAATTGTATATTTTTTTATCTAAAAACTAGACTTATTTTCTTAGGTATTTTGCTCATCAAGAAAAAGGATCTTGATTTTAGAATTTTTAGATATTTTTACTGAAAACAAGACAAAAATACTAAGTAAGAAAGTCATTTTTGCAGTGTAAGTCACACGGGTATTGTTTGATTTTTCAGAACATTTTAACCAAATGCTTTCAAAAAGTGGTGGGGACAAAATCAGCCATTTCAAAAAGTGGTGGAGACATGTCCCCACCGTCCCCAGTGTAAATGACACCTATGGTTCAAATGGATTTATAATGCTGCAGGGTAAATCTTTAACTAAATTTTCTATTGTATCACTTGTATAACCATGCCTGTCTCCACCCAGTTTTTAAAGCAGAAGACACAGAAACTCAATTCCATGTATTTTGAACCTGCTGCCCTCCCAAAAAGTTTTAAAATATCGGTTGCCAGATAGCAATGTTCGGAATTCTTCAGTAAGAAAAACATATCAATGTATCAATATCACTTGTGAATTTTTTTCTTCCAAAAGGGTATTGCTATGCCTATGACAAAATAGGTTTAATTCCTGGGGAACACTTTTAATAGAGGTGCTACACGATGCCACAGAAGATCCACCTTTAACATCTGCAGAACTTTCTATTTCAGAAATGCTTATTTTGCAGTGGAAAAAAGATCTTTAGTCCATAAAAAGATAAGAAAGAAAATATTCTTTTCATAACCTTTGACTTAATAGTTTTAGGAATCTAAAAATGTTTATGCAATTGCTTTAAGAGTGAACTATATGTTTTTCAAGAGTATATGATTTTAAGGCAATTGGTCACCAAAGTGTGACTCGACTCCATCACAGAATTATTACACAATTGCACTCAATCTCTTCCTTTAAATCCTAATTAAAAGTTTTTACTGTATTATTACACCACTTAAGCTGTTTGTTTGTTTCATTGTGAATCAATTATGAGCTGTAAAAAAGTTTGTTAATGCTAAAAAGTTCCTGAAGCTCAGAGGCAGAGCACACTCTAAAAAAGTATAATATAAGAAATATATAACACCTATATAGCACCTATGAAGAACCATACGGGGCAATGGCACCACGATAGCACCAAATATGGTTCTATACACTGTCAGAAAAATGGTACAAAGTTGTTCCTTTTTCTTTAGCTGGGGTGGTACCCTAAAAGGTACCTTTTGTACCTTTATGGGTATACAACACATTAAAATGTTGTACCTTATGGGGTACAATATTATACCCTAAGGACCAATTGTGTAACTTAAGGAACAATTTTGTACGAGTTCAATTTTAAGGGTACAAAACAGTTAACTGTACCTTTGAAGGTACACAATCGATCCTTATGGAACAGTAATGTACCCCAAAAGGTACAACATTGTATTATGTTTATATACCTGTAAAGGTACAAAACGGTATCTTGGGGTACCACCCCAGCGACAAAAAAGGTATAGTTTTGTACCTTTTTTCTGACAGTGCATAGCACAATATGGTGCAAAACAGGTGCTACATAGGTGCTATATGGAAATTAAAATGGTTCCCTTGTGATTACAAGCCAGTGAACCACTTTTAGTGCTATTTAGCACAGTTTTTTTTTTTTGACAGCATTGCATTAACAATGCAAACTCATGAGTTCAAACCCAAGGAAATGAACATGATGATAAAAAAATGTATACCTTGTAATGCATTGTAAGTCACTTTGGATAAAGCATCTACCAAATGCATACATATAAATGTAAAGATTATAATTATAATATAATTAAAAAACAAGTAATCCAATCACAAACCCTTTCTTGGATAAACATGTGAATATCACTTAATTCTGTACATTTCTTAGATACTTGGACCGGCTTGTCTTACTCAGTGGCTCAGTATAACATTTCAGGTAATTCCTTCCATCTCACATCACAGTGCAATGCTTCACAATCCTTTCAAAGCACTTCACGTCCACAATTTAAAGTTTTGATATGAATGTCACACCCATTTCGTTTTCAACACCCATTTTGTTTAAACCTATCTTGGTTTGAACTTGTGTATGTAATCATCTCCCTTTCGAGTGGTACTGTCATGGCAACAAGACAAGTGTAAACATTTGCTTGTGGCCACTATAGGTGTGTTCCTACCCCTTAACCCACCCACCATCTCTCTCTTTTCTCTGTGCATCTGTGCAATCGCTCTCCTATTGTTCACTTCAGGATATGTCAGATTCCTGCCCTAGTATGTTTCAATCATAGGTCAGATTGTAGCAGGGCTGAGTGTCATGCCTTTAGATATCATATACTGTTCTCACGGTGTCAAACATCTGAGGATTCTTATGCTTCTCTCTCTAACAGCCATGTTATTACCTGTTGTGAACGGTTCTTTGAGGTGTGGCTATGATTAAGCTAAAAACTGAAATGCAATAAAGCGGCTATTGTCCTCTGGCTGGCAGCTGTTGCTGCAATAAACAACTTAACTCTTATATCCACATGCTTCAGGCAAATCTGCAGATTTTGTTTTGTCTAAGAGAATTTTTGTATTTCCTTTTGGCTCACAAAGTGAGATATTCCTGAATGAACGTTGATGTACGGTTGTTTGTCTGTGTCTCGTTGTTTTGGCTGCATGGGTTTGATGTGAAAGTTGCCTGTGGCAGAATTATTCAAGGGATTTTTACACTGCACTTAAGTGTATTTATTTTTAAACACTATTGCACAAACTAGGTGAATAAACTCTAGGTGAATAAACTTTTGAGAGTAAGTTTGAGAGTAAGCTGAGAAAACCAAACAAGTCTAGCCCGGGCTGTGAGGTCTCACAAAGCTTTTCTGTCAACGACTGTTTGTCTGTAGCTCAACTGGTTGATTGCATTAGCAACTCATAAATCATGGGTTTGGTCCCAGGAAACACTCATACTAATGCAATGTATTCTTTAAATGCACCGTTCACGAATAACCCTGCAGCTCGGATACATAAAAGTGTGATGTTTGCAGCAAATCGTGTCCTGAGGTTTGTGGTGTAGAAAATTGGTTGCTGATGGATTGTATTTTGTTGATAAAAAAGTGTGCAAAAGTTATCAGTTGACAATGAAGAAGTTGCTGGTGAGAGGGGGGGGGGGCAAAAGACACTCAAATTCAGCACTACACTATAAATACAGGTGTGTAATGTTTAATGACTTTGTGAATTGAGTTTAATGAGTGTGATGAGTTTAAGAATTTCTACAAGGAATATCTCTACTGTTTCTCTACGTTCACATTAATTCATTGTCATTTCCACCACCACACTATCATTTCCATGACAACACACGTTTATTTAAAATTTTTTAAAAAGTTCTCATCACACAAAAAAAATTACCCACAATTTATGAAATCATGCTCTACTTAATAGATACATTTCTTTATTTTGTAATAAGATCTTTCCCAAACCAATATTACGTTTTAAAGTGTGACAGGTGAACAGTATTTGGTCCTTAGGTCAGTTAATTTATTTTGTTGACCGATGTATAATTATCGTGCATTGAGGAAAAAATTTAAAAACTACATGCACAACCATTTCTAGGGTTTACAAAAAATGGTTGTGAAAAGGGAAAAACATCCAGTATGCGGCAGTCCTGTTGATGCTAGAGGTCAGAGGAGAATGGGCCGACTGATTCAAGCTGATAGAAGAGCAACTTTGACTGAAATAACCACTCGTTACAACTGAGGTATGCAGCAAAGCATTTGTGAAGCCACAACACGCACAACCTTGAGGCGGATGAGCTGAAACAGCAGAAGACCCCACCGGGTACCACTTATCTCCACTACAAACAGGACAAAGAGGCTACAATTTGCACAAGCTCACCAAAATTGGACAGTTGAAGACTGGAAAAATATTGCCTGGTCTGCTGAGTCTCGATTTCTGTTGAGACGTTCAGATGGTCGAGTCAGAATTTGGCGTAAACAGAATGAGAACATGGATCCATCATGCCTTGTTACCACTGTGCAGGCTGGTGGTGTAATGGTGTGGGGGATGTTTTCTTGGCACACTTTATGCCCCTTAGTGCCAATTGGGCATCGTTTAAATGCCACGGCCTACCTGAGCATTGTTTCGGACCATGTCCATCCCTTTATGACCACCATGTACCCATCCTCTGATGGCTACTTCCAGCAGGATAATGTCACAAAGCTCGAATCATTTCAAATTGGTTTCTTTAATGTGACAATGAGTTCACTGTACTAAAATGTCCCCCACAGTCACCAGATCTCAACCAAATAGAACATCTTTGGGATGTGGTGGATGTGCATCCCACAAATCTTCATCAACTGCAAGATGCTATCTAATCAATATGGGCCAACATTTCTAAAGAATGCTTTCAGCACCATCATTGCCACATAGAATTAAGGCAGTTCTGAAGGCGAAAGGGGGTCAAACACAGTATTAGTATGGTGTTCCTAATAATCCTTTAGGTGAATGTATTGAGATGTGGTACAGACCTTAAAACTAGACAAATTGTTTAAACTTATCAGACTGTGTTATGTGACTTTTGAGCAAGTTTTTTTAGTCAAATTCACAAGGCTAAAAGTGCCTTTAGTTGAAGAAATGCCGAACTATCAAGAAACACTACTGTACTTAAAATGAATGTTCAATATAAGCATTTAGTACTTACAGGCAAGTGTGATTTAATGACAGGTAGTTATAGTGTACATCTATCATAAGATAACTAATAACAAACACTACTGTCCTGCACAGGCAATCACTCTTCTGTCTTTCATTGCTTTTGTAAGTCAGTCTAGATAAAAGCTAAGTGCCTAAATATAAACTCAGTGTTAAAGGGAAAGTTTACCCAAAAATGAAAGTCTGTCACCTTTTAGAGTTGTCCCGTTGGGTTGTAACTGAACATATGGGTTGTTTCAACCTCAAAATGCTGGGTTGTTTTAACCCTTTGTTGGGTTAAATATAACACTTTCCCTGTTCATTTAACCCATCGATTTAGGTTTGTCTCTGTTTGACCCAACGCAGGGGTGAAAATAACCCAGCATTTTTTATATATTTGTGTTATTTCTTTGTTCTGCTGAACACAAAGGAAGATATTTTGAGCAATGATTGTATTCAAGCAGTTTTGGAGCACCTTCCATAATAGGAAATAAATACAATGGAATTGGTGCTGCAAAACGGTTTGAATATAAACAATGCTCAAAATATCTTCCTTTGTGTTCAGAAGAACAAAAATGTATACAGATTGAAACAACTTGACGGTAAGTAAAAGATGACAGAATTTGAATTTTTTTGTAAACTATCCCTATATAATGTCACTGCTTATTTTTGGGTCATTGCTTTTAAGTAAACATGCAGGTTATACTGTCATAAAGTGAGACTGTTTGATATATTTATGTGCCCCACCCCTGTCAACATTCATAAAGGCTATTGTTATTATGTTACATGCCGTTGTTTAGAGTTTCTACGAAAGTCACAATAGATAACTGTCATAACTTCACTTTGACTAGGACAGATAAACTCCTCAGATTATTTGTGTGTAAAACCAGAATCTGCTGGTGTCTTTAAAGTTAATGTAACACATAGGGTGTGCCTCTCTATATAAATACAGTATGTGTACCTCTCTCTCTGTACACACAGTATAATATATTACCCACAGTTTGAGTGTTTTAGAAGATTTAAACAAACTAATCCAGCAACACAAACCTGCAGGTAAATTGCTTAACCTACTCAGATGGTAACAAATAAAAGTATTGTTACAGAGCATCACCTGGTGGCAATGTGTAAATGTGTTAAAAAAACATGATACACCCATAGGCACACCTACTTTTTGAAGTACATATAACTGGTTAATCTTCTCTTCAACTTTTCATTGATGTTATTCTTGTGTTTTTTTCACTGTTATCTTAATTCTTGATAGATCTTCTTTTATTTATTTTCTAAAGAGGATTTTTCTTAAACACACCCAATAAGTTGCACCCACCCTGATGAATCACTGATTGAGTAGATTTATCTTCAGTTGTGACATGTTTACTTCTGATGACACCTTCTTTAGAGGAACTTTCACTCAAAAAAGAATCATTCTTTCATTATTTACTCACCGTAGTTCAAAATCTGAAACCACACCTGATATTTTTTTCTGTGGAAAACAAGGAGAATTAACAAAATTTTCCCTGTTTGTTATAAATGAGAATTTCAGAATGTTGTCTCAGCATCTTTGAAGATATGAACCAAACCAAACCTGATGTGTTTATAAAGGCATGTATATTCATTTTTAATTTTTTTTGGTGATTTTTTTCCTTTACTTATCACAACATTTGGCAGTATCACTAAAGACATTAGATATAACACTGCTATTACTATGAATAGGGGACAATGCTCACAATGGCTGCTCTGTTTATGAAAGTCCCGCCTTCCAGTTAAAAGAACCATTCATCAATCGATAAAAACGGACGATTCCCTATACAGGTGTTTGCTAACCTGTGCGCATGCGCAGTCGCTGAAATGACCCCAGCGACCTCAGCGCTGAATTTTTTTTACCTCAATTTGAGCTTAAGACACAAAATTTATGGTACAATTGATGTTGAATTGTTTCTCAGAAATATACAATTTCATTGTGATTTTAGCATTTTAGAAATATCTTTGTTGCAAACATGACCGCCTGGCGAGACCCCCATAAAGATACTAAACATGACTTTATTAAAAATGGTTTGGAAAAATCACTCTAAAAAACTCCAAATACCAGACTGATCTCACGGAAAGTGTTGTAGTCACGAAAAAATTTATTAATTTATTTGTGCCCATGGTATGAAATTCCTACCCAGTCTCACAAAGTTTCGTGATATAGTCACGTATTTTTTTGATTCTTTTTTCGTGCTATTATCACGAAATTTCGTGTTTTTTCGTGATCGTATAACGAATTCCTGTTTTCGTGTGATTATCACGTATTGGTTACTCAACTGCTTTTTCCTATTTTTAAACCATTGTCGCTTCGGTTTAGGGTTAGATTTGGTGCTTGCATTAGAATGTCACTTTATATATTGGTTTATACTATTTTTTCTGATTTATTTTTTTAAATGTCGCCTGGCGTTAGGGTTAGAGTTGGGTTTGGTTAGGGATGTCATTTTATGTAAATCTAACCCTAAACCGAAGCGACAATGGTAAGAAAATAGGACAAAAAAGGTTGAGTAACCAATACTTGATAATCACACGAAAACAGGAATTCGTTATACGATCACGAAAAAACACGAAATTTCGTGATAATAGCACGAAAAAAGAATCAAAAAAATACGTGACTATATAACGAAATTTCGTGAATGTTTTTTTCGTGTCACTCACACACATTTTTATAAATAGTTTTTTGTGTCCATTGCACGACTTTCTTTTTTGTTTCATTTTATGCATGGTTTTCTCATTGTTTTTTCTATTTTCTTACCATTGTCGGTTGGGGTTTGGGTTATAATCATTTTCTGTTACATTTTTAGACATCCTTAAGGCCATTTCACATGGTACGCAGCAACCGCAAGTATTTCGTTTTTTTTAATAGGAGATGTTCGAAAAGTGGCAAAACGGCAAAACGGTGGCAGTTACAGAGGTAAAGCGGAGTTGGTCCACACGCCTTTGTTCATGCACCCAAAATCCTGTCCCTTCTCCGGACATGGCACTTAAAGGGATAGTTCGGCCAAAAACGATATTAAACCCATGATTTACTCACCCCCAAGCTGTCCGAGTTGCATATGTCCATCGTTTTTCAGACAAACACATTTTCGGATATTTTAGAAAATATTTTATATCTTTCAGTTGATTAAATGTAATGTTACGGGGTCCAGCAATAGTCCACGACCTTCAAGTCCAAAAAAAGTGCGTCCATCCTTCACAAATTAAATCCAAACGGCTCCAGGATGATAAACAAAGGTCTTCTGTGGGTAATCCGTGCGGTGTTGTTGTAGAAATATCCATATTTAAAATGTTATTAACGTTATAAACTACCTTCCGGTAGCGCCGCCATCTTAGAGTGATGCGCATTCAGGATGAGAGCTTACGCAGCTTACAGAGTTTCTCTGCTGCTGCACTGTCCCCCCGCTCTCCGAATTTGTCATACGTCACTAAGAAAAGTGCGTACACTACGCTAATACTCTCTCCTGAGTCTAAGATGGCGGCGCTACCGGAAGGTAGTTTATAACGTTAATAACATTTTAAATATGGATATTTCTACAACAACACAGTGCGGATTACCCTTAGAAGACCTTTGTTTATCATCCTGGAGCCGTTTGGATTTAATTTGTGAAGGATGGACGCACTTTTTTTGGACTTGAAGGTCGTGGACTATTGCTGGACCCCGTAACATTACATTTAATCAACTGAAAGATCTAAAACATTTTCTAAAATATCCGAAAATGTGTTTGTCTGAAAAACAATGGACATATGCAACTCGGACAGCTTGAGGGTGAGTAAATCATGGGTTTAATATCGTTTTTGGCCGAACTATCCCTTTAATGGCAGGCGCTGTTGAAGATACACACATTTACACTAAATGCTGCACAAAATGCTTCCAATACAAGAGAAAAGCTGAAGCCGCGCGACGATTTTGCTGCGTGCCTCGTACCGTGTGAAACGACCTTAACCCAAACCCTATCTCTAACCACGACTCCATCTGAGAATAGTTTTAAAAGTGGAAGAAAAATGTAGAAACCAATACATAAAAGTACATCTTAACCCAAACCCCAAATCTAACCCCAACCCCAAGCGACAATGATTTAAAACTGGAGGGACAATACATAAAATGGCACAAAAAAGAAAGCCGTGCCATGGACACAAAAAACTATTTGTGCAAGTGACAAGAAAAAGACATTTGAGCTCATGGCAAGAAAAAAGCTGAATTTCGTGCCATGGACACAAATAAATTAATCAAATTGTCCATGAGACCATGTTGCCAAATACAATACAAATAGTAGATAAAGAAATACAAATGTGGTGAAACGTTTGCAAAATGTTTAACAGGTATATAACATATTTTGTGGCACTGCATGTTAAAAAGTCCCTGTAATGTCAGATATTAAATGTGTTCAGAGTTTGATACACAATAGAAAATGTAATAATGTCTTATTAACCACCCAACCAAATTTAAATGCTGGAAAAATGCCAAGTAAAAAAGTTGGAAGAATAGGCAGAATTCTCTCCTCTGCCGCTGAAATCACGCCAACTTGTGGAAAAGCTGCCGTCTCTCTCAACTTTCAGATACAGTAACAACCTGAATAGGGTTGTGCTAGAAGGGAAACGGCCAAAATTTTGTGAATTCTCGCCGGATGAGTCTTTTCATCATAATCATACCGCCAAACCTAAACCTAAATCCAAAGGTTTCGGCCGTAGGTAGAACCGTTGTTTTCATCCTGACTTTACCCTAAAACCTAACCTTAAAACCAACATCTTGCGAGATTTGGATATAGCCATATCCCCTCTAGCCTTTGCAGAGGAATGGATACTCGCGATTGTGTTAGGGGCGGGGCCATGCAGGGTGGCTAAAGTGCGTCATTAAGGCACGTATGTTTGTTATGTTTTACTTAAACATAACATTTAAATATTTATAATGTGTTTAGAAAGAATTTTCAAGATTGACTTTACAGAGACTTTAAGAGTTAAACTATGTGGCATGTGACTTCTACGTTCAAATTAGGTCTAGACATCTTATCTTTGCACGGTAGGAATGTTCCTGTGCCCTGAAAGATACATCAAGATACTGTACTGAAAATCTGGTAAAGCAGCATTCTGAAGTGTAAACCATACACCTGTCTTATCTTAAGTTGTTCAGATTTAAGATTTAAAGTATAAGTAGTTTTGTGTCTCACTAGTTTGACCTTTGAGACTTCCCTGAATATTCATAGTAAAAGAGGAAGAGATTGTGTATTAAAGGATCTGTATTAACAAATAAAAATAATAAAGCTTGATGCTGATTGGCCAATTACATTTACGACCGCTCCACCAAGCTATTATTAGTATGCATAAAAAGTTTTGTTGCATAGCAACAATCATGTCATAGACTAATAAAAGTATGCAGTTTCACCTTAAGTAAAATAAACACAGTTTAACTTCCTTATGTGTGCTTAATAGTTTCATTATGTGATAACAGTTTGTGACCCTGCCTGTAAAACCCAGCTTGATATCTTTATTGACTGAGTAAAATCATTAGACGTATCATAGCAACCAAAGCTCTCTGCTGAAGAAACGCGGGCAAGTGCCCACAGTTGGCATCCGCCTTGGCATCGTTTGAGTCACGTTTAAAAGCTTTGGTGTATACGTCCCCTTAATGGTTTTTTTGAGGAACCACAAATGGTTCTTCTATAGCATCGTTGTCATCTTATAAGCATGTTTATTTTTAAGAGTGTACTTTCTTTTGCCGGCAGACATTTGTATGTAAGCCAGACCTAATGAGAGTCAGAGAAGTTTCAAGAGGAAATTTATGAATAAATAAATTTTTTGAATATGTGGAGAAGTCACATTTTTAAGTCACAGATAATATGAGAAGACTCTTAATAATGAGCTGCTTATGTAGAATTGAATACTTTGAATTGAATCTTTCCTACCAACTTGATTCTTTTCACTTTTCACTGCATTCTAGTTTTATAATCTTAAAAAATCTCTCTGCAGTTATGTACAGATCACCAGTGTGTGATATGGACCCAGCTTGTTGACACATGACCAGATATACCCCTCATGTAGGAGTTGTCCCTTCAGATAACCATTTGGGCTGTAGATTTTTCGAAAAGTTATGTAGAAACCTTTTGTTGGTATGCGGGCCATGAAATGTCAGCCTCACCTTTAACTGGGTAAAAATGTTGATGTGCGTGTTTTCTTATAAAGAATTTTACCCTTGAAATCCATGAGGGCAAAAATGCAGAACGAATGTTGTTCTGTGCCCACATCGTTTTCCACTCCCCCACCTCATACAGGTACTTAAACATGTTTTAAAGTCACGGTCAAACAGTTGCTTGTGTGCCTTGCTGTCCATTTCCAATTTAGAAACTTCTGCCAGAACTTCACAATGTCTTTTAAATCAAAAACGCTTAGCGTTTACGGAGGAGCCGGTGGCCGAGGAACCCGCATCTCCACTCCTTCTTCTTCAAGAGGTTTCAACCTGGCTGATGCTGTGGATGTAACCGCTGATGAGAAGGCCACTATGCAGAATCTGAACGGTCGTCTAGCTTCATATCTAACAAAAGTGCACTCGCTGGAGAAGTCCAACTCTGAATTGGAGAAAAAGATCAAGGAGTGGTACGAGAGTCACACTTACACCTCGACTGACCACTCTAAACACTCGGCCGTCATTGAGGACCTGAAGGAAAAGGTGAGTTCAAAGAGAGACCTCAGAAAAAGTGACACACACGATCATGTTAGGCTTGAACATAAGTCTTAAATATGTAATGAGATGTGAAGGAGACCCATTGGCTTCAACTTGTCTTAGTAATTTTTTAAACTTTAAAGAAAATTGTGTTTGAATGCTTCAGGTCAGCCATTTGTATTACCTTTAAACTCAGTCACTTACTGGGTGTGATAAGGAGGTAGTGGTTGCATGTTGAGAAAGGGACTAATAATTTTTGTTGACAGATTTGGCTGTTGGTCTACATTTCTGTGGCAGCACAGAATTTCACAGACGTCTCTAAAAATAAAATGAATCCATGGTAGATGCCAGACTGTTACTTGTGCAATACTGTAAATTTGCTATTTTCTTCTCTTTTATAGTTTAACCTTTTATTGGTACATTTGTTTTGTCTTCACTGAATCTTGTAAATAAAAAATATTGACATGTATGTTTAAATAAATAAATTTGTCTTTGACAGATTCACTCATTTTTAAAAAATAATGGCAGGATCATCTTGGCAATAGACAACGCCAAGCTAGCAGCTGATGACTTCAAAACAAAGTGAGAAACTGAATATTTTTGTCATTTGAATGTATAGATTAAAAGTAATTCATTTATTGTTTACTGTCCCTTTTACCTAAAGGACAAAAAATCCTTTAAATTATTTTTACAACTTTATGTCTTTCATTGTATGAAAAAGGGCCTTTTGTTATGTTGTTATATGATATTATTTCTTCCATAAAGAAAATTAGTAGGCCTAAATGCAGTGGCGGGTTGGGTAATTTACACCTAGGCCTTCCTACATGATTTAATTCACCTCTTCATACCATTATGATGCCACGCCTATAGAAACCATTATTATATAGAAACACAATATAACAGGTCGTTTCATCACAGTCAGGTATCTCATGCAGCGAGAATTAAAGCTGCCGTCAGCAACTCTTGAGGATTGAGCAGTTTCCAAATGTTTACAATTTTATGACCCTCCCCCACTACCACCGAGCCACCTCCCTTCGAGCTCGTCCTCGTCAGCGCCTGTGCATCAGTGTTATTGTAAACGCATACTTACTTAGATTACTTACATATAACTCCGAAATACAAACACAATTACCTGTCAAGAAGAAATGTGGCAAGCTCTGCATCCAGCTTGAACCCTTTAAAATCTCGTAGATTCCAAATGCTGGTCCGATATTGATCCTAGTTTTATTACGGTCACGGTCGCTTTCTATCTTTGTTTCTGAGGAATCGGAAGTTTGTTAGTGAATGTTCTCACCGCCATTGCGCTGTTCAATCCAACACACTTGTGAACTTCACAGGCGGATGCATGTGATATTGTAACGCGCACGAGGGGGATCTGTGGCGCATGCAGGTACTGTGATTGACAGGCAGATTTTACACAACCCTGCGCTGATTGGACCAAATGAACTGGGAGCGGTGGATTTTTGCAAAACAAATAACAGCCTCTAGGTGGAGCTAGAAGGTTTTTTCTTAAACGGTCTAGTTTATGTTGTTCTATCGGAGCATAGTGTTGTTTCAGTGAATATGATAAAAAAATATGATCAAAAAAGTTGCTGACCGCAGCTTTAATGCCATATATATTCAGATTCATGCCTGCAATTGTGTAAGATACCCTTTACATTAATTCTGTTATCAGTGTTGGGGTAACGCATTACAAGTAACGTGCATTACGTAATAATATTACTTTTTTGAAGTAACAAATAAAGTAACGCATTACTTTATAAATGTACATATTAATATTTGAGTTACTTTTAAACTCTTTCACCGCCATTGACAAGATATCTCGTCAATTAAGAGAAAACGCTTCCCCGCCAATGACGAGATTTTCCGTCTTTCCGCAATACCGCTATAATCCACCAGGTGGCGCACTTCCGCAACTTATACAACCTGGAAGTAGCGCCTCACATGAAAGAGAAAGAACTCTGTGTATGTTTTAAAGATCGCTCTGCATCTGATCTCTATCAAAAGTCCTTCGCAAAAATGCAAATATCTCAGCTTTTTGCTCAAAATTGGGTGTTTTTGAAGAAACATACCCATGTTTGAGGGGTGATTACAAGAGAACTAATGAAGGTAGGATGAAACAGTTTTTTTTGTTTGAAAGCAGAGCGTCCGTTCTTTCATCTGATATATGATATATGTTTGTTTATATATTTAAAGAAGAACATTTTCTGGAAGGCATTAAACTTTTGTGAAAATCATGAAAAATGCTGGCGCAGGCTGGCAACTTTTTTTTAAAAACGCTGGCGGGGAAAGAGTTAAAAAAAGTAATGTGAGTTACTTTTCAGTTTAATTTATTCAATGTAAAAAAAAACTATGTACCGCATTAAATGAACATATTAACGTAGATTTACGCACTCTTAAGCGGAGTTTCAGTCACTTTTTTGCGATGGAAATATGCAATTTCTGAATGTAGAACTTCTCAGTCATAAAAGCCACCTGTAAGGCCTGAAAGAGATTGAGCCTCAGCAAAGTAAGAAAAAGTAACACAAAATTAAAGCAAAAGTAACGTAAGCATTACTTTCCATGAAAAGTAACTAAGTAACGCAATTAGTTACTTATTTGGAGAGTAACTTAATATTGTAATACATTACTTTTAAAAGTAACATACCCAACACTGTCTATAACGTCTTACCTAACTGTAATCGCGGATGTCTCGTGTCAAATACATTCATATCTGATTGGTTAATGCAACGGCTTCATTGCCACAGAATTCCTTGACCCTGGCAACACATGATGGCTGAAATATGATTGGATAAAAGTAACAACGTAAAAATACACCACTGAAAGCAGTACAACCAAGAAAAAAATTATGAAATGAAGAGAAAAGACTATTGGGAATAAGTTAAAACATATTCATGGAAAATCTATTAAAACGTATGCCAGTGATAGTGTGTAGGCCAGCAGACAAGGCCTTGCAGGCCCTGACAGCCTGCCTAAATCATATCAGATTTTTTTTGAGTTTGTTTTTTTCACCTCAGGTATGAGAGTGAGCTGGCCATGCGTAAAATTGTTGAAGCTGACATTGCCGGTCTGAAAAAGTGGATGGATGAGCTGACCTTGGGGCGGTCAGATTTGGAGATGAATATTGAAGGTCTAAATGAGGAGCTCATTTTCCTAAAGAAAAACCACAAGGAGGTACGAGTTATATATTTTACTTTTTAACATCTTCAGTGAGTCCATATGCCTGTTTTGGAATGACACTTTGTCTTTTTAAAAACTCCCCTTATTACATTTTTTTTATAAACTGACTGACACAGGACGCACGTGCTGTGATGCAATACGCGTCTGGTCCGAACTTTAGTTCTGGTTTCAGTTTTTTTAATGGTCTGACTAAGGGCTAAACTGAACTCTTGAAGAAATACCTCCTTGAAAATAACAAATGTTTTGGTTGTCTATGTAATCTATGTGTTGTTTATTTTGCTTGTAACGCATTACTTTTTAAATGTACACATTAATATTTGAGTTACTTTTTCAAAAAAGTAATGCAAGTTACTTTTTTAGTTTAAGTAATTCAATTAAAAAATATGTACTGAATTAAACTAAACATAGTCACATACTGCACTCTATGCGTACACGCCTGTGTGGGAACAGTTTGAGTCAGAAACTGAAATGACAGGCCAGAGCTCGACATTTTTGTGATGAAATATGCAATTTCCGAATGCAGAACTTTTCAGTCATAAAAAACACCTGCAAGTCCTGAAAAGATCAAGCATCAGCCAAGAAAAAGTAACGCAAATGTCATATAAAAAGTAACGTAAACATTATTTCATGAAAAGTAACTAAGTAACACAAGGGGCCCTATTTTAAAGATCTGAAACGCAAGTGCGAAGCGCAAAGCGCAAGTGACTTTGTGGGCGGATCTTGGGCGCTGTTGCTATTTTCTAGGCGGGAGAAATAACTCTTGCACCAGGCGCAAATCAATAAGGGGTTGGTCTGAAGTAGGTTCATTATTCATAGGTGTGGTTTGGGCGTAACGTCAAATAAAAACCAATAAGAACGCTATCCAACATTCCCTTTAAACGCAAGGGCGCAAGTTCCATGGCGGGTTGCTATTATTATGACGGATTTACCAGGCGCACGCCAGGAGGGGTTCACAGCCAAGGAGACCCACGTTCTTGTAAGAGCAGTCAAAGACAGAGAAGTTGTTTTGTATGGGGATGGGAGAAACCCGCCCAAATCAGCGTAGGTTAAACAGGCGTGAGAGGAAATAGCCACAATTGTCTCATCAGCTGGCATCCCCATCGTTGTGCTAAGCGCTACAATGATGTCAGGAGACGGGGGAATCCCAAGCTTGCCAGCATAAATTGGGCACGCCGTGTAACGGGACGTGGATCTGCCTCTACACAGGACCTGACGCCAGCAGAGGACATCGCTGAGTCCACCCCCACCGCTGAAAGGGTTTGGGGGCTTTGAAATCGGACCCAAGAAACGCAAGCAAGGTCCAACCCCAAAGTACTCTTACAAATCAAGTTCATATACATTAAGGTTTCTTATGAAAGCATTTTAATTATTATTTACATAAAATAAACGTAATACAGCCACACAACAAACTTGAAAATATTTGAATCGTTATTTGCATGATAATTTTTTAACTCAGCCACACAAAATAAATAAAAACTATCACCACGATGCTCAACACAATGATTTCCCTTATCTCATGTGTTAATATTTTTTATTGTAACAATTTATGATTTGTAAAAATAACTGTTGCATCTGTGTAGATTAGATAAGCAAAGTGTGTGCGCGTTGTGCACGCTATACATTATGGTCAAGCATGCACCCTTAAAATAGCATAATGAACAACGCGCAACGCGCCACTGACTTTAAACTTTTTTTTTTTGGTCAGTGGCGCAATTGTTTTTTGAAACTGCAAAATAGCATCAGGGATGGTTTGCCCCGGAACACGCCTCTTTTTTTGCGCTGAACCGCCCAGGGAGCGCAAGTTCATTCCCTAGTTTGCCGACGTGCGTCTGTGGAGGGAAAAACCCGCTGTGCGCCGGTGCAAAATACGAATGATACATGCGTCACTGACAAAGTCAATTGCGCTTGGTGCAAGATAGGGCCCAAGTAGTTACTTTTTTGGGAGAAACTTAATATTGTAATGCATTACTTTTAAAAGTTAACTTACCCAACACTATGTATATATATGGGATACCAGTATTCCAGTTGAAATGTGCACAAAAAACATTCAAACTAACAAACAGTGCAGCTATGGTTGGTTTAACACTCTTTTAATAAAACTTTTAAATGTGTTCAAATTGTTCACAAGGGTGTGTGTGTTGCTATTCAGGGAATTGCCCATGACACTAGATATGCAATGATTGTTTATGGCTTTCCATCTATACATTAGATATTATACCTAAGTTAAACTGTTATTGCACATTTATTGCACAATGTGACACTATGTGCTGTATACAGTAAACATCACCCTGGTGATTTGGTGTACAGTAGTGGTTAAGGCTCAGGGCTGCTGACGTTACTCTTCCAGTGAGCGAGCCATGACAATTCGTCAAGTCTCAATGCCAAGCAATGCGTCTATTTACACAGAACTAGAAACACAGCTATACATGGTTTCTTTTGGGCAACTGTCCCTGTACCAAAGACAGTTGTGCCTCTCTATGGCAACATTGAAAGTCTCAGAAACAAATTCTACTGGTCTTGGTCATATGGAGACAAATAAAGACTCTGTTTCTGTATAGCTTCGGATGAAAGCTCTCTTTAATTGAAAAGTAAGGATGTGTGGATCGTCTCCCGGTGTGAGATTCCACCACTCCTCGGATTCCACACACACACATGCGCACACGCACACACACCCTTGTGAACACTGGATGGCAAATAATATCTAACCAAATGCTAGATTACCTTTGTGACTATTGGGGTTTGCCAATCTTCAAAACATTTAATGCTCATAACATAAAAATATTTAAAAAGTTTGATTAAAAATGTGGTTAAACCAACCATTGCTGCTCTGTTTGTTAGTTTGAATGGGCTTTGTGCACATTTGAACTGGGAGACCAGTATAAACCAGCTATACCAGCCCTAACCATGGTTCAAGAGTTTAGTAGTAAATGTAAACAAGCGTTTCGAAGTGTTAATGTCAGGTCATTTCTTACAAACTTAAACACGACTGAAAGAAAACAAGCTGAATGGGAAAGCTCCGGTTGCCAGGAGCCGTCAGTTTAGAGATAACAGTAATGTTTTCATCCCGGCAAAAACACAGTCGCTTATACAGTACTTCTTCCTTCCTTCAATTTTTCCTTTTTCCTCTTGTTCTTCTGCCACTGTTCTTTCAACTCCATTACATCATTTTCAACTGAACTGTACTATCACTGGGTCTCTGGGGTTTATTAAAGGTCATCCATATATAAACACACTAAACCACAAACACTTTATACCTTCAAAATTCAGAACTATTTGCAATAAAAAGTTGACAATTAGCTAAATTCATGTGAGAGTCACAACCTTGCTTTTTTCTGACATCTGAAATCGTTCAGGCATGTTTGCAATTGAATGTCTTGCCTCAGCCCACCACTCCCATATCTGTTTCATTCTTTATAAATCGGCACACAACGATTAATCACACTTATGCATCACAATACAATCCTTCTCTGTCTACGTGCCAAAAAAATCACACTTTCTGACATGTGTTTTTTTTATTTTCACAGGAGATGGCTCTTGTTAGGACCGAAGCAGGTCAGGTGAACGTTTGTGTGGATGCAGCGCCCTCTATGGACCTGCAAGAAGCCATGACAGAAATCAGAGAGCACTATGAGGCCGTGACTGAGAAAAATCGTAAAGAGCTGGAGTCTTGGTATCAGAAGAAGGTAAAACTGCACCCTCTGCTGTGTTTACAATGAATTTATTACATACAAGTTTAATAAGTTTAATCACATATGTTGAGTCATTAATCTGTGACAAATTATAGCAATGCATTGTGATACTGGTGTACAGATTGATGCACATTCAGCTGGTCAAAATTAACCCCAATACAATGTCACTCTCAGCACTTCATATGTTGTAATGGTTGGTTTTAATGCAGATCTGCAAAGTGGAACAGGAAGCTGTCACACATACCGAAGAGCTTCAGGTCAGCATGATCCAGCTTAAAGACCTGAGGATCAAGTTACAAAAGCTAGAGATTGAACTGCAGGCTCAACAAAGCATGGTAAATATAAATGCACATAAACAATCCTTACTCAAATGTGTTCAAATATTTCATAAAATGTAACTCTGTGGCAACATGTTGAGGCAGAAAAGGTTTTTTCAAATATCCAGTGAGTTGTGTTTGTGTTATGTGGCCTCACCCCTTTTAGTTCACCAACCAGCTCTTTGCCCGCTTTGGAGCAGTCCTGGGAAATGTGCTGTCATTTCCTACAACTTAGGATAACAAGCTTCTTAAACAGAACATAGGGTCCAAACCCATTAAAACAATCACTGCATTTTGTTACTACATTGTCTCAGATGATGACATGTTTGTCCTGTGGTGGCTATAGCTTCTCTATTGGCGCTTTTCCATTGCATAATACCCCATGATTTGGGTCGGGTCAGTTTACTTTTGGGGGCTTTTCCACTGGGTACAGTAGTTCTCGATACTTTTTTGGTAGCACCTCGGTTGGGGTTCCAAGCGAGCCGAGATGATACCAAAACGTGACACGAAAACACTGTAGATCACTGATTGGTCTGAGAGAACTGTCACTACCAAGCCAAAGTGAGGTGAGCTGACCCGACCTGACCCAAACCAAACCGTGGGGTACTATGCAAAGCACCATAAGTAAATGATGAAGCATGATACGATGAGTAGGTATATAGCCTACTATGTAGTAAAGATGTAGTTATGACCATTTCCTATCCACAGAGGTACGCCAGTGAAGATACGCTGGAGGAAACGCAGGCCCGATCTGGTACCCAGTTAACTAAACTTCAGGGGACTGTCACTGGCCTGGAACATCAGCTGAGTCTTTTCCATGCCAACATTGCTAACACCAAGCAGGAGTATGACGTACTGCTGGACATCAAGGCCCGACTGGAGCGAGAGATCGCAGAATACAGAAGACTGCTGGATGGAGAGGAAAGGTAAAGCTGTATTTTGGTGTTTTACTTTATGAAGTAAAGTTGAAATTTGCTTTACTGCAATTTGTTGAATGCAAATGCAGTATTATTTATTTTTATTGTTTTACTGACACAAGCTTTCTCTTTTTCTCTCCTATCACAGCCATAAACACAGTAAGTAACATTTTCAGTGACCTATGCCGTTTATTATTGTATTGTTTTACAATGGGGTTCAGAAGACTAAATTTACACTCTCAGCAAAAAGTTACAAGAAGGTACAAAAGTTGTCACTGGGGTAGTACTTTTTCAAAAAGTACACTTTTGTGCCTAAAAGGTGCATAATGGTACCTCAAGAGTACACATGGATAACTTAGAGGTACATACTGGTACCTTAAATGTACATATTTGTACCTAAATGGTACATATTAGGACCTTTTTTTTAAAGGTGTTGTCCCATTGACAACTTTTGTATCTTTTTTCTGTGAGTGCACATTAAAAGTCCATTCAAATTAGAATTCAAAGTCAAATTTAATGAGCAGAAACAAAACATTTTGGGATTTTGCATGTTTTATGAATGGTATTACTACTTCTGGTCACCAATCCAAATGTAAGCAAATTTGTGACAGGCCTTATTAACTTCTTAAGACTTTTGAACCCCACTGCATATTATAAAAATATGAAGCACTGCTATGTAATTTTATAATAAAACTGAAGTGCAACTTTTCAGACATTGCCTATATGCTGTAAATCTTTACAGTGATTTACAAAAAGTAAATAATTAAATGTTATTTCCTTTTTTAGAAGTTGTCACCAAAACTATCACGGTGGTGGAAACCCTTGTGGATGGGAAAATTGTGCAAAGCAGTGAGCAGGTGGATGTCGATGAGAAAACAGACTAAATCATAGCTATTCACACCTTTGCTGTAATAATCATGTCTTGGTTTTTAGTTTTTTGTTGTTTACACTTTAGATAATGAATAAACTGACATTTACCCTCAGATTACAACCAGAATTGATTAAATGTAAAGACTTTATAGAAGATTTACCCTTCCAGTTTTTAGGATAACTTTATATTCATCAAAGTGCTGAATGATTGAATTCTTGTTCTGTATGCCTGATGCACAGATCTTGAAAACTTGTATTTTGTTCCTTTTTTTACAAAATTAACAAATCAAGCAACAAGGACTTAATATAAAAAACAAATAAACTTATTTAGCACAAAAAAAACCCATGTGGTGCTGTGCCATCATTGATTTTATTCGTAAATGCATCAGAGGGCCTAAAGACTTATGTGACAGGTGTAGACGGACAGTGTCTGATAGGCCCATAAAGGTTTTTTTTGATGAACAATGAAACCACTTCACAGCTGGAGAGAGAATTACTAAAGCAACAACAACAACAAAAAAAACACTTAAACCAATCTTTGATGGTTTATTGATTTCCCAGCCTGGTCAGGTTGGCAGTGGCGACCAGTGACTTCTTTTTCGAAGGGTTACAACATACAGAGAATACACTTTACTTTAAAAAATGAAACCTAGCATCATACACCACAAGCAAAATCAGATTCACGCAGTACATCAATGACAAAACAGGGTGGTGTAAAAATAAAGTCGATTTATTTGCCCTGTGGTACCTTGGTTTGGCTTCGAGGTCACGCCTTTTTTTGGCAGCGACACCCTCGTACTACTCACGGATCTCAGTCAGCACACAATTCAGATCTTCCTGAGGAGCTGCATCCATATGGCTGCTATAAAGGGAAAGAAACCCTGAGGCAGACAACTGACATTTACAATGTTGAGATTTATAGTTCCTATTTGACTGCCTTGTCAATAAAGATGTCTTTTAATGACTCAGTCAAGATGTAAGGGGCAAAATGGTTTTATAAGAGTTTTGCTTACTTGGTTCTGAAGTCTTTTGGTAGTTTGGCATTATCAACAATCAGGTAAACTCTTCCATTCACACAGCTGGCATCCTGGATCTGTCAGAATGAGGCTTCAAATACGACTTTAAATGCTTTACATTAGCTTCTCATGTTTTCCTTCAAAGCCACCACCAAATCCTGCTCCCCAACCAAAACCAGAGCTTGCTCTACGACCAGCAAACGTGCTTGTCGCAGTGAAAATTAGAACCCTGGACCCTCCTGCACCCCTATACACACTTCCCGCACACACATCGACCCCACCCATCATGGAGGGTCACATGGACCCTCTACTGACGGAAACCCCAGATGACATTAAACTATGGCTGTTGTAGAAGCTCATTGCAGGTTTGGAGAACAAATAATGTGGTGCACAGATGAGAATAATTGGATATTTATATGTGTATGAGGAATATATATGCAGTGATGAGGAGAGTGGGTGGAGGTAAAGATAGGGGTGGGTGGTAAGGGGAGAATACAAATTTAAAACCTCACTCTACACCAAATGTATGCCTATAGGCAGGTAAGAATACACAGTTTGATGGAATGAACTCTCAGAGCCCTTAGCCTGAAGATATATGTTCAAAAGACGAAACATAGTTCTCTGAAAATTATCTGATTATTTTGACATGTAGGAATGTACCCCCTAGTTTATGCATGCATATCTGCTTGCCATACAGTCTGGGTTTTATAATATGTATGTTGACAGGCTGACACCTACCTGCCAGCAGGGTTTCCAAGACAGAAGATAGCTATATGAGATCAACATTTATAAACCGTAAACCAAAACCACACTGTGAAATGGGATTTTTCACGTGGAGTCCTGCCAGTTTTCCCTGAACAGACTTCCCTTTGTCTTTAAAACATGCAGAGGGAAAAAACAAGGATGTTAAAGGACAAGTTCGGTATTTTAGACTTAAAGCCCTGTTTTCAGATTGTTTATGGTCAAATAGAATGGTTTTGACTGAAATTTCGACATTTTCGGCTGCCCTGAGAATTTTCGCGTGTTTGTGTTTCAGCTCAGACCTCTACAATGGGTTTATAGGTGCACTGGAACAATCCTTCCTAAAATGCATTAAACTTTCGTTTACGAAGACGTGAAACTCACCGAGTGGTCAAGGGTGTTCACTGATATGCTCACACAAAAATCGCTGCAAAAGATGCTTTCCAACAGCTGTTTTAGCATTCGTTGTTAACTTGTGGACCTATTTCCCCAAACGCCTCACACCCGTACATTCTTCCGCTTAGAGCTTGAATAATAAACACTCCAGCCCAGGTGGTGGCGCTAATCCGCCTTTGCCAATTGCAAGAATAGAAACAAAGTTCCCGGCGCGGAGTAATACCGTACCTCACAGGACGTCTAATACAGTCAATGGAGTTGGTAAAAACTACGATAAAACCTGTTGGAATGCGTCTTTTGGAGCGTTTTTTGTGTGAGCATACCAGTGAACACCCCTGACCACTCGGTGAGTTTCACGTCTTTGTAAACGAAAGTTTAATGCATTTTAGGAAGGATTGTTCCAGTGCACCTATAAACCCATTGTAGAGGTCTGAGCTGAAACACAAACACGCGAAAATTCTCAGGGCAGCCGAAAATGTCGAAATTTCAGTCAAAACCATTCTATTTGACCATAAACAATCTGAAAACAGGGCTTTAAGTCTAAAATACCGAACTTGTCCTTTAAAGCAAGAAACATTTTCTTAATCGAACTCTTACATTTGACAAGAGTTGTCTGGAGAAGATCCAGCATGGTGCTGCCAGCCTTGCGTACGCTCTAAAAAATGTTGGGTTGTTTCAGGGCACGGTTGAGTTAAATATTATACTTTTTATACTTTAGGTTTATTTATAAACCAACTGTTGGGTTTGTTCATATTTAACCCAACGGCTGAAACAAATCAGGATTTTTTTATTGTGTAACAGAAAGAAAAGAGCTCAAAATGCGACTCTACTCAAAAAGATTTTACTCTTTCTGTGTTGCGATTCTTCTCACATTCATGCAGGTTAAAGGTGAAATGAAGATGTCATTCCTCAACGCGTATAGATTTACTCTGTGGGGCAAGACCTTTATGAAGGTCAAGGAGGACCTGTTTCAACACATGAAAGTACATGTCCTCCAGCATGATTTGCTAGAAGGTTGAAATGTCCTCTCCATGAACTGAGGTTTGCTGTTAAACTTGCGTGAGCTTCATCATGGCTTCAGCATAACTCTTGTCATGTTGATGTATCATCTGAACCTAATGAACAGTATTGCTGACATCTGAAAAGCTCAGTGAATACACAACATATCTTTTTACTGGGTGTGGTTGTTTTTATCTAGAGGAGCTCTAGGAGCCCTGTGTCTGAATCTGCTCAATAAAAATAAAACACAGTGAGTAGTGTGTCCAAATCTTCATGGATTACTACAATGAGAAGAAAATAAGATCAAATTTAGAGTCACTAATTTTAAGAGCACTGTTAGCAAAAAGTGTTAACTATTCTTTGTCATTTCATACCAGGTTAATATATGCAAGGTACAGTGATATACAGTACTGTGCAAAAGTCTTAGGCCACCATCACCAACTTTGTTGTTTTGTATGTTTTTTCCCCCACTTTTTTTAAGATAAAAACAGAAAATACAGGAAATGTGTAAAAAAAAATTAAAAACAAAACAATTTTCAGGACTAAATGTCTTCTTCAGGAATCAGTCAGTATTTAGTGTGACCTTTCTTGGCATTAAACACATCTTGAGCTTTTTTGAGGAGACCTGAAGTCATTTTATTAGAATTAGAAATTAGGATTTAATTTCATTTAGGTTTAAGAGATCCTGCAGTTTCCTGGTCAAGTGGAAGGGAGTTTATCCTAAATACTTGACAGTGACACTTCAGCTTATACTTTTTTATACAGTTTTTAATACTATATACACATTTCCTGTATTGTCTAGTTGTATTCTAATAAAGAGACTGATAAATAATTATATATGATCACTATAACTATAACGACTCGTAAAATGAGGAGGAAGCAAATGCAGGAAATCAATGAAGGTTTATTTACAAACAGGAAAATATGAAATGGTAATGACAGAGCTGATGAAATCCAGAGTCTTAGCAATGGTGAAACGAAGGACTACGGTGGTGAGAGAAGTGTTGGATGATGTTGTTGTGATGATGGTCAAATGGTTAGAACCAGGAACAGACCGGAACATCCACACGAAGACAACACGAACACTAATCCAACACGGGAACAAAACATGGTAATCCAACGAGCAGCATGAACATGAAGTGAGGATCTGACAACAAACAGAGAGAGCAGTGAGTAGATATACTGTAGCTGAGTGGTGATGATGATCAGCTGGAGCGAGACAATCAACACACAGGTGATTGTAATGATCCTGATGAGCACATGGAAACAGGCGTGAGTACAAACACAAACACAACACATGACACGGAGGAAACAATGGATTTCCTACCGTGACAATAACATTGCAAAAACAACAAATGTAATGGTAGCATGGTGGCCTAATGCAGGGTTCACACAAGATGCGGTAGAGGCAGCAAGCGCGAGTGATTTACATGTTAGGTCAATGTGTCACCACCAGGGGCTGGCTATTTTAAACTAAAGCCACGCCCCTTTGCAACTCCCACCTCGAGGAGGTCCCCAAAGCCAACCCAATGACCAGACAAACACGGGAACAGGTAAGTAAAATTTAAAACAAGCTTTATTTAGTTTAAATATTTAAAAGAACTGGGGAATTGGGGAAAGGGAAAATTAAAACTAATGGGTTTCTTCTCCTCCCTCCAGGGAGACTGCAGCCACGGGCAGACAGGGCAAGGGCAACAGGGGTGCCAACCACCATAAGCCGGGGGAGAGAGGGAAACGTCAGGCTCCGGCCTGGACCCTGCTAACCGTGGCGCCCTCCTTCTTCCTTCCTGGAGGCAGAATAGTGTCAGTGTGACTGGTAAGGAGATTTGTCCACTGTCTATGTATCTTTCCTCGGGTCGGCAGGGGGTCCTCGCCCCGCGTGCCTTTACGTTCCCTGTCGTACGTCCACCCTCGTCCTCCTTGTACCCCACAGGTGGTCACTGCGACACAAAAGCACTGTTAGCTTGGACTTTGAGTATTCCTCACCGGCTCTGCTGCTTACAGCTCTCTGGGTAGGTATCACGTTCACAGTCTGCTCTCCAATTGTTCACTCTCGTTTTCTCTCTCTCCACAGGTGGCCGCTAGGACACAAAGACACTGTTACTGAGACTTCGAGTATTTCTCACCGGCTCTGCTGCTTACAGCTCTCTGGGTAGGTATCACGTTCACAGTCTGCTCTCCAATTATTCACTCTCGTTCTTCTCTCCCTCCACAGGTGGCCGCTAGGACACAAAGACACTGTTACTGAGACTTCGAGTATTTCTCACCGGCTCTGCTGCTTACAGCTCTCTGGGTAGGTATGGTTTCCTCCGTAGGTCAGCAGAGGGGCGAAGGTCACACACCACCTCACCGGGTCGAGCGCTGCCCTATCTCCACTGCCCGTAGGCTGATCGAATCCTGGACAGGGGCGCCCCTTTGTAGAGACCACGGGGGCGGCGGACCCTTTTCGCCTCTAACTCTGCGACAAAACAGACACAGGTAAGTTTACACCACGAATATTTCCAATGTTTTACTCACAGTCACTGACAGCTCTTGGTCTGCGTCCCTTCGTACTCCGAAACAGCACACTACGTATGGTAACAGTAATTTCTGAGGTCGTTAGCCTCTCCGTCCTCTGCCCAGTAGAAGAAATGGATGATGCGGGGCTTCGTCTAATAAGACACACAGCAACCCACAGCAAATACACAGCACCACTCCAAACGTGAAAAGCTTATTAATTGCAAGTCTCACTCACCACACTATAAGTGCAACACAACAAGGGAAACGCCCGGTGTCCTCCACTGCGCTTGGGCTGGGATAGGGGCGATGGAAAATCCGACCAAAATAAGTCTCGTTGCTGTGGATGTTTGGATTTACCTTCCAGCGGCTCGCCCACCACACTATTGTAGGGGTAGGGCCGCCCTCCTTCTCCTGCAGGTCTCCAACGGTTACACAGGTTAATTTTTGCAAGTTACTCCACACCCAAAGGGTATACTCACAGCAGATAGCCTCTGTTTACGTTGTACAACAAGATCAATTTTCTTCCTGCTTTACTCCTTCAACAGTACTGGTTAGACCAAAGTTCCTTTTTACCCATAGGATCTTCCGTTTATTCCAGCAGGTCCACCGTAAACTATAACGAGAGAGGGAGAGAGAGAGAAATACAGACAGCCACCACGTCTAGCAACGAGCACAGCTCCGTTCCTCAGCACACACTACGACCCTCAACTGTGATCTAACTGAGCTTTTTATACTCCTCGCTGTGCCCCAGTTGTCCAATTGCCCGGCGATCTCTTTAACTAGGCACAGCTGTGCCCAATCGGCTGATTACAGCCTTCGCGGAGCTGCCGGATGTCCGGTGTTCCTGTTTTCCGGTCTGGACGGAAACATCCGGGCGGAACCAAAACTTCCTCAACTTTTGGTTCCGCCCTGAAAGATCGTCACCCCGTGACAAATGCAAAGACGTGAATTGGCATCCTGCAGTCGCGGGAAATGCACGAGTTGAAAAATATTAACTTTGGCGGATTTCTGTGCCACGTTAACCAATCAGGACCTTGCTGTAGTAGTGACATGATTACAGGAAGCAAGCGGAGTCTCAGTGGAGTCGCAAAAGCCCCTCCCATGATGCGAATTTCCGCGTGAATGTCACGGATGACTAGAATTTCTTGCACGGCTTTCACGTGCGAATGAAGCGAGTAAACTCAAATGTTCCATGCACCATAACCATGGGTTCACACCAGACGCATTTGAGGCGTCAAATTCACGTCTACGGCGTCTAGTTTGCTCTACAACATTTTGAGTTTACTCACTTCATTCGAGCGTGAAAGCCGCGTGTGAAATTCTAGTCACTGAGACATTCACACGGAAATGCGCATCATGGGAGGGGCTTCTACGACTCCACTCGCTTCCTGTAATCACGTCACTACTAAAGCAAGCTCCTGATTGGTTAACGCGGCACGTTTTTCTGACAACGTTTTTCAAGACCTACAGAAGCGCGTTAATGAGTCTTCACATTGACTTAACATTGAAATCGCTTGACACCTCTACCGCAGCTGGTCTGAACGCAGCATTAGACTTTTGCACAGTACTGTAAATTCAACAAAAAATGAAAATTCTATTATCATTTACTCTCCCTCATGTTGTTCTGAACCTGTATGAATTTTTTACTTCAATGAACGCAAACAAAGATATTTTGATAAATGATGGAAAGCACACAGCTGATTGTAACCATTGACTTTAGGAAAACAAATATTATGAAAGTCTGACAACCCCTTTAACTTTAATCTACTGTTAGTTCAGGAAAATTAATGACCAATGGGGTGGAGGTGGAGGAAGATAGAGTATGTTTTTATCTAACTGAAGAAATGGCATACGATTTAGTCACACACTTGCGTCTTTGTCTTAAACGTTTATACTACAACAATGAAAACCTCAATTTTTCCACAGGCTTTTCTGGTTTAAGAATTTTTAAATCCAGAATAATATACAATAGATTGGTACACTGTAAAAATGAAGCTTAAACAACTACTTATTGATAAGTCATTTAAACTTTTTTGACTAGTTAGAAGTTGCTATAAATTATAAAAATAAAGTTGTAATATTTGACTTTATTTTTTACATTTATACCAACTTCCACACTATAAAAGAAAGTTGAAAGTCCAATTGTTTAACTAAGTGCAACAAGGATTTTTTGACCGTGTATATATGATATGACTCTTCAAAAAAATGAAGATCAACCAAGACTGAAAAATGAAATTAAAAATGCCCTCACAACTGTTAAATTTGCTATTACAGATGTTTACGTCTAAAATGGCAAGATTGGTGGTTTCCCTGGTCATGTAGCCATGCAGACAAAAGATAAGACAAAAATATACCCTTTGGTATATTGTCACTAAGTGTTGTCTTAATCGATCAATCATATTAATTCAATTGAAAACATGCTTTAACCAGAACAGAAATAACATGAACATTGTCTTGTATACTTTTTTGACTTTAGTAAACTGTAAAACCATGGGTTGAACCAACCAAGCCTTTTTAAAGTGTATGAACCTGTCTGCCCTGCTACTGGAAAGAGAATCACACTCAATTTTGTGCTTTCTGTGATTTGATTGACAGCTCCTTTTGTTGAGGTCTTACATTATTATCGCCTGCAGGAATCAAAGGTCTATGACTCACCGCTGTCCTTGGCTTCCTGTTATGTTCCCACAGTAAAGTTCATGCCAATACCTGTTGGTCTGTACACTACACTGCATGGCAAACGTCTGTGCAGATCAACTCTCAAAGACTATGAGGTCTCGGGTGAGGAATCTCGCTCAAGGTGATTACTGACACAGGTTTGCCATCAACAGTACAATCAAGGCATCTATAACTTGACAATTAACACTATTGAATCTCTCAACACTTCTATAGATAATGCACCATTCATGCTTTATAAGAACACAAAACACAGGGAGTGAAAGGAACCAATTGCATACACAATAAATTATATGTTAGATAAATGCACTTCATTTGTGTGGCAACAAAACTATAATGAGGAACTGGTGTACTGCACATTAATAGAGCTGTTTTAACTGTTTAATCTGCCAAATAAAGATGTCATGATTTTTATTATCACACTTTGTATTGCACTGCCCAGAAAAGTCATAGACGGGAACCCAAGGATTACCCAACACAAGAGATCGCTCTAATGGTAAGGACTTCAAGAATGTACCAGGATAATACACCACACAATCTGTTTGAAAATCAAGGCTTTGACTTTATATAAAATGTGAAACAAAAAAGGAGAATAACCCTTCAGACTGTCAAGGTACATGTTATTTAAAGTGTAATAGAGAACATGAGAAAATTTTGAGTGGTTCTGATGCCCTCGGCACTGGAACGGCTCCCAATCCTGCAAAAGGGAAGAGCAAATCCTATTTATGTTGTTTTCATGACTTACATAAGAAAGAGTTTACCAATTGAGCCAGATTGATTGATTTTTGAACTATAAAAGTGATATTACTGAATAGCTCATTTTAGTTTTTCTGTAAGGCAGAACAGATGTGTTGATGGTGAATCGTGTTACATGGGTGTGAATACCTGTTACTGCTTCATAAGTGTGAGACATTGAATGAGCTTGACCAAACTAGTTTTAATTGTGGAGTCATCAATGTGGGTTTCATTAATGCCAACAGATACCTTCTTAGAGCCTAAAAATGTCATTATATTATGCTTTAATGATAACATCATTAAGATGATTAACTTTTCAAATATTTAAAAATATAAACCTCAAAACTGTTCTTGAAACCCAGTAATTCAGCTCATTGTTGAAAATAATCACAGGGCCTTATGAGGCCTCATATATCTGTCCACACCACATTTACATAACAAAAGAAAGTACAGTGTGTTGCATTACCATCTTCTGATAAAGCATATTTCAGTATAAATATTCATAAATATCGTCATATGATAAATTAATAAATAAATAAATAAAAACGACAACAAGAGACAAATCACAAACTCGGTACCCACTATCGAAGTAAGCAGGGACCCTTTAGGCCTTCCTTCTACATTATGTTGTGATTTTTTTAAAGTATGAAAATATTTATCATATTTCTAAACAAGCAGCATTTTTGTCAAATCAACATATATTTTTATGTTTCTTTAGCTTAAACAATTTCAACTTGATTTTATAAATTAAGTAAATTTTTTACAGGCCAAAACTTAATTTAGTAGGTTGAATTGACTTGCAAAACCAAGTTGTTTTAACTCCATGCTGCATTATTTTTTTACAGTGTAGCAACATATTTCAGTAGAAGAAGGCCCATATAAAATATTAAAGCATAAGGCTTTATTATCGCCCCCCTTGGGGGTGGGCACGAGATGGTTCCAGGGGGCCCTTGTTTTATGACATTTAATAAAATACATTAATTTATCATAAATTCTGTATAATCCTTCAAAAAAATTAGCTATCAACCAACAGCACTACATTGTGTAATTTAATAAGTTTTGTTTAATTCAAATTGTAAGTTTGAGATTTTTTTATGTTATAATTGTTTTGGGGGGGTGGCAAAGGGACGCGCCCTACACTGGGAGGGGGGGCACACGCCGAAAAGTTTGAGAACCACTGAACTAAAGGATGTATAATGACATCTAGTGGATTGTGTCTCAAAACACACCAATAGTTTCTCCAAAAATATTTGCCTTAAAGGGATAGTTCTCCCAAAAATTAAAATTCTGTCATCATTTACTTCGTGGACCCCATTTTCTTCCAAAGTATTCTTTTTTCCTACTATGGAAGTAAAATGGGGTCTACAAACGGTTTGGTTACAAACATTTCTTAAAATATCTTCCTTTGTGTTCATCAGAACAAAGCAGGTTTGTAACAATATGAGGGTGAGTACAAGATGACAGAATTTTCATTTTTGGGTGAACTATCCATTTGAAAACATTGACTGTTTTATAATTGAAAAGATGTTTCTATAAGTCTTGTAAGTGGGGGAAAAGGCTATTTTCTTAAAAGCAATGGCACGACTCTTTCAATACAGCCTCAAATCATTGTGAGTATGTTTTGAATATGGGGGTAATTTACTGCAACAGTTTTAACAATCATATTGTATAAGGACTAGTTTGGTTCCAAATGAGATAACTTGTACATAATAATTAATATAAATCAAACTGCAGTTGGTTTGTTTTGATTTAAGTCTTCATAACTTAAAAAACATACAACTAAGTAGCACAATCAATATCAACATCAAACATGATAACATAAACATGTTTTGACAAAAAAAGTCGTTTTGGAACCAAACTCTTCATATATAAACCAAATGCTCTCAGAGTTTCAGCACGTATTATATTTTCATCAAGTGCTTTTGCTTCAAATCCACTTAATCCCGACCTCAGGCCATTCAGAAAAAAACAGTTTGTTCGCAGAACCCAGAAGAGTCTAAACAAATATTTTACAAGTAAACTTGTCAGACGCACTTAGAGAGTTTTGCATCTGAGCTCTTCATTTGTCATTTAGGATGCAAGATGACAGGTTGAGTTAAAGAATTAAGAAAAGAAAAACTTTCTCTTCACTCACCCTTCTTATCTTGCTTACTGTTTCTACTTCTGTTTTAAGTTAACCCTTAGGGGTCCTAGGGATTCTGGCATCCTGGAAAAGTTTTGACCTGCCCTAACATTTTTCAGTTGCTTAAGCAAACTATTGATGACAATATAACAATATATGTTTGCAGCAACTGATACAGAAAAAGTTGTGTGATTATTAAAGATTGATGAGTTTTGTGTAATGACAATGTTTTTATTGTCTTAGTATAATCACTTGAGACAAAGACAAAGTCTGTTTTCTTGACATTTCTTCAGTTACATTTTATAACACCACATAACTTGTTCCACCATGGTGAACATTCATTTTCCTTGAGTATCACTGTCCAACAGCTACGTCAGTAGATCAAGTTTTTATAGGGTCACACTAGACTTTATGCTCTATGGACCCTTACAGGCTGTGATGACGTATCAAATCAACATATATTTTTATGTTACTTTAAGTTAACAAATAAAGTTCAACAATTTCAACTTGTTTTTATAAATTATGTCAACTTATCACAAGTCAAAACTTAAAATAGTAGGTTGAATTGCCTTGCAACAAGTTGTTTTAACTTCAGGCATTTTTTACAGTGTATGTAAGCATTGGTGTAGTGTAGGGTATACACAGGTATACAGAGTACACCCACTTCTTTATTCTTTATTAGATGACATGGGGTATACCCACTTCTAAATTCTGAATATTCATTAATAATATTAATTTCACAAAGAGATTGAGAAGTCAAGCAGCCAAAGTTAAGTGACTATACATTTTGGAATGCACTACACTCACCTAAAGGATTATTAGGAACACCTGTTCAATTTCTCATTAATGCAATTATCTAATCAACCAATCACATGCCAGTTGCTTCAATGCATTTCGGGGTGTGGTCCTTGTCAAGACAATCTCCTGAACTCCAAACTGAATGTCAGAATGGGAAAGAAAGGTGATTTAAGCAATTTTGAGCATGGCATGGTTGTTGGTGCCAGACGGGTCGGTCTGACTATTTCACAATCTGCTCAGTTACTGGGATTTTCACGCATAATCATTTTTAGGGTTTACAAAGAATAGTGTGAAAAGGGAAAAACATCCAGTATGCGGCAGTCCTGTGGGCGAAAATGTCTTGTTGATGCCAGAGGTCAGAGGAGAATGGGCCGACTGATTCAAGCTGATAGAAGAGCAACTTTGACTGAAATAACAACCAAGGTATGCAGCAAAGCATTTGTGAAGCCACAACACACACAACCTTGAGGCAGATGGGCTACAACAGCAGAAGACCCCACCGGGTACCACTCATCTCCACTACAAATAGGAAAAAGAGGCTACAATTTGCACGAGCTCACCCAAATTTGACAGTTGAAGACTGGAAAAATGTTGCCTGGTCCGATGAGTCTCGATTTCTGTTGAGACATTCAGATGGTAGAGTCAGAATATGGCGTAAACAGAATGAGAACATGGATCCATCATGCCTTGTTACCACTGTGCAGGCTGCTGGTGGTGGTGTAATGGTGTGGGGGATGTTTTCTTGGCACACTTTAGGCCCCTTAGTGGCAATTAGACATAAGTTAAATGCCACGGCCTACCTGAGCATTGTTTCTGACCATGTCCATGCCTTTATGACCACCATGTACCCATTCTCTGATGGTTACTTCCAGCAGGATAATGCACCATGTCACAAAGCCCGAATCATTTCAAATTGGTTTCTTGAAAATGACTATGAGTTCACTGTACTAAAATGGCCCCCACAGTCACCAGATCTCAACCCAATAGAGCATCTTTGGGATGTGGTGGAACGGGAGCTTCGTGCCCTGGATGTGCATCCCACAAATCTCCATCAACTGCAAGATGCTATCCTATCAATATGGGCCAATATTTCTAAAGAATGCTTTCAGCACCTTGTTGAATCAATGCCATGTAGAATTAAGGCAGTTCTGAAGGCGAAATGGGGTCCAACACAGTATTAGTATGGTGTTCCTAATAATCCTTTAGGTCAGTGTATGTATGCAAGACTAGTCTTACATGTCACTGTTTATAACACCTGTGCCGCTTTATAAAGATGAGGTATAAAGATGGGAGAGAATTCTATATGCACAACTACACCACTGTGCGTGAGCATTATAAGAGTGAACACAAGCATTTGCTTGCAAATATTTTTGCAACAGATGGTTAATGAAAGACTGTGGGCACGCAGTTCACAAATAAAACACATTGTGCACATGTAATACTCTGCCACACCCAATAAGAAGATATTCTGGGTTTGCCGAGCATTTCACACTTCAGCTGTACACTTTATCTACTCAGAAGAAACAGGGTTTAGTTATGAAGACACAGGGTGAATAATATTCAAAAGAAAAACATATATATTATTGAATTTCTGCACCCCATATGTTATAATCTGAATATAAATGGTTAAAAATTAATTCATACTTCAGATCCAAAGTAGTAAACCCTACTGTGTAAGTAAAAGTCTAAAAGACTAAAATTAAGGCAATACAGTAACACAATAATTATTATCAGATATTAGTTCTTGTAGCAAAAAAGCTTTATACTGAATCATATTTCATTTTATTGGTAATCTTTACCATAAAATACATACAATTTCAATGCATCAGCTTAACAAATCATACAACAACATCATAGCATGCCCCTAAAAGCTCAGACAGTACATTTGTCCTTTTTAGGTCAAAATTCTTTCTTCCTTGAAAGTTTTTTAAGGCCTTCGTGAAGCAGGTATAAACTGGTTTATGGGCATGAAACTCTCAATCCCATAATTAAGTATCTTGTGACATTTCGGCAACATGCCTAAATGTCCATCTTTCTCTAAGACTGTACTGAAACTCCTTTAATGTTTGACTAGATGTGTACACTGGATCCATATGCAGGTAACTGTGAACCCTTGTTTTCTTTCAATTGCGTTACTTCAATTTTGCTCTAGTACAATAACCTTTGTGTAAATGTGACAACACTTGCATTGTATTAAAAAGCAGCAATCAATGACCGAGGTAGGCTTCCTCCTTTCCATGCACCAACCTTTAAAAGTCCAGACTTACTGGCTTCCCAATAAAGCATCAATTGAATCGGTTTTACTGCATGATCCAGCTTTCCAAAGCAAAGATTCAGCATTCGTCAAAAGTCGGTATCTTACACGTAGATAAAAGTAAAATCTTTTGGTGCGGAGTCACAGTTTGAGCACTTTTCAGAAATTATTACGCAAGACAGGCAGCTGGATCTTCTCCAGATAGCTCTTGAGCAATTTACAAGTTAACTTTGGAAAATGTTTCTCACTTCTCCTTTCTGTTTTTTTCCTGTGGATGTATGAAAAACAAAGAGGTCTGTTCAGGGAAAACTGGCAGGACTCCACGTGCAAGAACCCATTTACCTTGTGGTATTGGTTTGTTGTTAATAAATGTTGATTACATCCAGCTCTTTGCTGTCTTGGAAACCTTGTTAGATGGCAAAGGTCAGTCTGTCAACATACATGTTATAAAACCTATAAAATAGACTGTATGGCAATACCATGAGATGCTACACTGGCAGATATGCGGGTGTGTATCCCTACAAGTCAAAATAATCAGATGGTTGTTTGAAAGCTATGTGTCAGATTTATTGTGCAGACTTGAATCAGCAGTCTTGCTGTTGCTCGTCTTTTGAACATATCTTCAGGCTATGGGCTCTGAGAGCTCATTCCAGGGGTACGTGTATTTTCACCTGCCAGATTCTCTGCCTACAGGCATACATTGGTTGTAGAGAGAGGTTTTGAGTTCCCTTACCTCCTACCTCCACCCACTCTCCCACCCCTTCCCTCACCACTGCAGCATATAAATATCCAATCGTTCTCATCTGTGCACCACATCGTTTGTCCTCCAAACCAGCAATGAGCACCTACAACAGCCGTAGTTTAATGTCATCCGGGTTTTCCCAAAGTGGAGGGTCCATGCGGGGTACTCCTCTAGGTGGAATGACACGCACCTCTATTATTAGTGGGGGTGGTGGAGGTATGCGTTCAGGCAGCGTGTATGGGGGTGCAGGGGGGTCCGGGGTTCGAATCTCCACTGCGTCAAGCACCTTTTCATCTGGCGGCGGAGCAGGCTACGGTTTTGGTGGTGGAGCACGTTCTGGTTTCGGTGGGGGAGCGGGCTACGGTTTTGGTGGTGGGGCAAGCTCTGGTTTTGGTGGGGGAGCAAGCTTCGGTGGGGGCTTCGGAGGAAATGATGCGGATTCCGGCGCCTTAAACGAGAAAGCAACCATGCAGAACCTAAATGACCGTCTGGGCTCGTACCTGGAGAAGGTCCGCTCTCTGGAGAAGGCCAATGCTGAGTTTGAGCTGAAGATCAGACAGTTTCTGGAGAACAAAACTTCACCTGAAGCAAGAGATTACTCTGCATACTTTGAGACAATCAAGCAATTGCAGGATAAGGTACTTTTTCATAACACAGCTCTTACATGCAGCAACATTGACTGTTTACACAGTAGCTGCAGGGCTATTGTGAGTGTATGGGTGTGGTCGTATTCATGAGTTTTCTGCAAAGCAATAAACAATCTTGCATGTAGCACACACAACCATGCACATGCATGTGATAGTCTGATGCATTAGATACACATACATTGCAGATTTCTTATTGACTTTCATTGACAGCTGGCGTTTCTGAAATATGAAAAGCTAAAACGCTTTATGCATTAGCAACAAAATGGTATTTGAAGGCTCTCTTGTCTCAATCTGACAGATACAGACTGCCACCTGTACAAATGGAGGAGTTTACCTGGCCATTGATAATGCAAAATTGGCAGCTGATGACTTTAGAACCAAGTAAGTCCAAATCCTTATTAACACCATTTCGCCCCACTTACTGGAATTGTACACAACAATCAACTGCCCTCTTGTCCACTGTCAAAAAAAGGTCACAAATGGTCCCTACAGCAGACGATTCAAGGCCGGATTTGCACCAGATCCACACCGGGGCTGCTGACTTTGGCACAGATCCGGTGCGGATCTGATCCGTAATCGTTTGCTGTCTTTGATCGATAAAGTACACCTTTGCCTCTAGAGTTCATATTACATTTATATAAGTATATATACATACTGCATCTGTACCTTTATATGCATACTGTATTAAAAAGTTTTAAGATGGTCCCAGTGACAGCTTGGAACCGTTTTCTGACCATTTTTCCTGACAGTGTTGGTTAACTGTTAAATTATTAGTTAAATCCTCTGTTGTATTCATACAGGTATGAGAACGAGTTGGCCATGCGTCAGTCTGTGGAATCAGATATCGCTGGACTGAAGAGGCTCCTGGATGAGCTGACATTGGCAAGGTCTGACCTGGAGATGCAGATTGAGGGCCTGAAAGAGGAACTCATCTTCCTCAAGAAGAACCATGAGGAGGTGAGCAGAAATCAATCTTGGGAGGGGTTTGCTCTTCGCTTTTTAACAGCACGCTTTTTCTTTCATCTTGTCTGAGTCATGAAAAGACATCTTTCTTGACGAGGCAATCAAATGGGAGCTGGAAATTGCAGCAATAAAAATGTCAACAGTATGCCTCAGGGGACCTATTCAATTTCTCCCTCATTTTTTAGGAACTGGCATCCATGCGCAATCAAATGAGCGGTTCGGTGAATGTGGAGGTGGATGCAGCTCCTCAGGAAGATCTGAGTCGTGTGATGGCTGAGATCCGTGAGCAGTACGAGGGTGTCGCCGCCAAAAACAAGCGTGACCTCGAAGCCTGGTTCCAAGCTAAGGTACCACAGTGCAAATAATTGACTTCATTTCTATACAATCATTGGTGCAACTTGTTAATCTTATTTTTCTTGGGGTATATGATGGTAGCTTCATTTTTAAAGGTGCAGTGTGCAATTTATGTGCTAAGAGTGGAAACAAATGGGATTGCAAAAATGGCTTCCATTGGTTGGACAAACAGAGACAAACAGTGTTTACATTTTTGAAAACCTCTTCTTACAAATGCCTCATTTAGATATTAAAAGATACCTTAGAACTACTTCAATTTTAAGCTAAAACTTCTTAATGTGCTTAAATACAGCTTTAATTCTGCTTCACTAAACTCTGAATGCTGTTCATCTCCAGTCAGAGACGCTGATTAAGGAAGTTGCAGCAAGTACAGAGTCTATACAAGCAACCAAGACAGAAAGCACTGAGCTCAGACGCACTCTTCAAGGCCTGGAGATGGAGCTGGAGGCTGAACTCAATAGGGTACGTATTAGTTTTTCTTAGCTGATTTAGCCTTGACTTCTAAAGCAGATCACACCAGACTGGGAGACCAGCAAACCATCAAAGCTGTTTTTTATATTTAATTCAATGAAAATTCTCTCTGTCATCCATTTAACAGAAAAGATCACTTGAGGCAGCTCTTGCGGACACTAATGCCCGGTACTCCGCAAAACTGAGTAGCATGCAAGCTCAAGTAGAAAGTTTGGAGGAACAGATTTCTCGTCTCAAAGTTGACATAGACAGACAATCGCAGGAGTACAACATGCTGCTGGACATTAAGACCCGACTGGAGCAGGAGATTGCAGAATACAGAAGACTGCTGGATGGGGAAGCAAGCAGGTATAGTGGAGGTGTTGGAAAAGTGCCATTGAAAAGAACCATTCAGTCAATGTTCTTTCTTACCTTCTTATATCTAAAGAACCTTTTATGAAGCTGAAAGCTTTGTTGGCTCTTAAATTTAACCATACAGCCAAAATGGCTCTTCTATGGCACTGTTTTCCCCTTTTATTTTTATTTTTTTTTAGAGTTTTTGGTGACTTGATACACTTAAAACTTAAAACTTCAGTTTGAGGGGATTACATGAATATAGGATCCAATGACACAAGAAATTCATGGTATTGACATTTTTTTGTCTTTTCGTTTGCAGCAGCACAACATCTACCAAAACTTCCACCAGCACTGTCCTTATAAAGACAATTGTGGAAAACATTGTTGATGGTAAAGTGGTTTCAACTTCTGAAGATTAAACTCCTAAACCCATCAGACTTGCTGTCCATCTACATCTGTCACATGAGTCTTCAGGCCCTCTGATGCACTTCTGTTACAAATAAAATCAATGATGACACAGCACAACTTCTGCTTTGTTTTGTGTTAAATACATTTATTGTTTTAAGACGATGTCAAAGCATTTTCCCAGCAAGCAATAGCTGTAATTCCACTGTCTAGGTATTTATAGGCTATAAGTGATCAACTTTATTTTGGTTACATGTTACATTTTTGTCACTTGCATGTATAATATTCATTTATGAGGTGTTTACAAGGTGCCAGTTGAGTCACACAAAAGATCCAAGTGTTTATATCTCAAAAGCTAAACTTGCTAAAATCTCCCATTAACCCATAAATTCCCATTCACATTATAATTTCTGGTGTAATATGCCAGCTAAATGTCAGTATGTTAACTTAACTGTAAAAAACACAATTTTTAAACAGAGTTGGTTTGATAAGTAAGTGATGATTTTAGCCAGATTTGTTGATGTCATCCACCTTCTCACTGCTTTTCACAGCACTTGTATCATCAGTAGGTTCAGTCACTGTGTCTAAAGGAATTAGATCAGGTTAATTTATACCCCACTGTACAAAAATAATATTTAATTATTGCAAGACAGTACAATAAGAAACAGCATAGGTTATTAAAGAAGGTACTTACTGGGTTTGTCACTGTGAAGAGAGAATCGTTTCAAATGAAATAGAGAAAAAGAAAGCTATTGTCAGTAAAAGATTATAAAAATAAATCATACTGCTTTTAACATATTCCAGTAAAGTGTAAGCAAGTTTTCCATTAACAACTTCAGGAAGACACTACATCACAAAATAACAAAGAAAATAAAAAGTCCCCAAGCCTCACCTTTTCTCTCCAAAAAGCTGCTGTATTCTCATGCATTCTGCCATCTCTTGCTCCAGTCGGGTCTTGATGTTTAGCAGTGTATCATACTCTTGCTTTTTTTGGGCATATTTAGAACGGAAAAAACTAAGCTGGTCTTCCAGGCTGGTGACATGGACCTGAAGATTAGTTAACTGGGACCCATATTGGGCATTCCGTTCCTCCAGCGTACTCTCATCGACTATCCTCTGTGGATAATAAATGATCATGGTTTATTACGACTTTTATAATACATAAACTCTGAAAACATTTTACTCTAAAAAATGCTGTTTTTTTAAGATGGCACCAAGATGGCAGAGCTAGTTGGTGAAGGGGGTAAGGCCGCAATAACACAACATTCTGGAGCTCATCTTAAAAAATCTTTATACCTAGACATGTTGCCACAAAGATGGAAGTTAATGAACGAGGGTGACTGTAGGGATTGTTTCTGTGAACTTATATTCACCATTTTTTGTTGGAACTGCAGATCAATCTCTAGTTGCTGGTACTCATTCTTCAATTCTCTCAGATGTTTTATGCTGTTCTGAAGCTCATCGTCATTTGTGATCTCTTCCTTTTGCGGTTTCTTGCCCTGCATTTAATATTAATAAAACCATTATGAAATGCTAGATCATGATTTGAGATCATCCTGAAGTTATAGCTTTCTCTTCTGAACAGCTGAATGCAAATCAGTCTTTACACAAATTCACATGTACAAAACCTTGCTATAATTTAGTCTTATCACAGAATAGTAAATAAAATTACTTTGTATCACATTACTTATTAAATAAATTAATTGTGTGTGTAAGCACAATGGTGGGTGTAGTTTTAAGAGTTATGCCTACCCTATTTTTATACCAATCCTCCAGCTCTTTTAAATATTCCTTAGCCGCAGCATTTAAGTCTTCAGGTTTGCCTGTTATGGCCTTGTGCAGGTCCATAGAGGGTGCTGCATCTACTTCAACATTCAACTTAACAGCTTTGTTCCTAACATCAGCCAAATCCTAAGAACATGAAAAGTCAGAAAATGTATTTTTAACATAGGGATTGCATGTGAATCTGTCTGTGAAATCAAAAATGGATCCTATGAGATTTGGAGCATCAAAATTTAAATTTAGTAATTGATTTTACCTTAATTTCAATCCATGGTTAATATAAAATACATTAACACTAGAGAATCCAAAAACCCTTCTCTTAGCAGCTATTAACCCTGGCCAAATTTGAGCCCTGGGTTCTCCAGGGTTAAGGTTATATTTACACAGAATGTTCTTTACATTGTGTACATTGGTTTATGTAAAAACAGTAAATCACCAAAAAATGACTTAATAAATATGAAATGAGTGTCATATCTCATACCTCATCATGTTTTTTCTCCAGATAAACAAGGTCCTCCTTGTGACCTTCATATTTTAACTCCAAATCTGATCGCTCCAAGGTCAATTTATCGAGAACCGTTCTGAGACCTGCAACATCAGCTTCAATATCTTTTCTCATGAACAGCTCATACTCATACCTGATGTAAAGGAATGAAAAATCTGATGTCATTTACTGACTTATTTAAAAAAATAACAAAGTCTTATTTAGTAGAATGTTTGGATTGACCTCTGTTATACAATGAAAGCAGGGGGACATAAAAGCACAAAAATAGTTATGAAAATGGTTTTATTAATGCTGTTTTCTGACAGTGTTGCTATGACATTCTGCTACAAATTATTTTGTGTTCCATAGACAAAAGAAACACGTGAGAGTAAATAAATGATAACAGGATTGTTTTTGGGTAAACTGTTTTAATAGAGGCAGGAAACAATTAATGATTTGTTTTTAAATGCTAAACAATTGATCTGGATATTCAAAAGAAAAAATATAGTTTCTCACTTCATTTTGAAGTCTTCAGCTGCTAGCCCGGCATTCTCCACTGTCATGATGACCATGGCATTTTCTTTGGCAACTAAATTAAACTGTCAAGCACAAATGTATGTGTTTATATATATGCAAGATTCAATGAAGACAAAACAAATGTAACAATAGAAGATTAAAAGAGATGAAAAGAGCAGTCTAATGTAGATTATTATTATTTTTATTTTTGGAGCTGTCTGTAAAAAAAACTTATTGACACAGAATCTTCTTTACAGAAAGTTTTGTCCAGTTTTAGAAATGAGATCAGTCCACTAATGCCATGGCTAAACAAGGATCCCAGATGTTATGTCACTTTTTCTGAGGCTAATGTCTAAGCTTCTCGTCTCAGGATAAACTCACCTGTTCCTTCAGGTCTTTAATGGTAGCCAGGTAGTGAGCGTGGTCAGATGTGGAGTGTGTGTGACTCTCACACCACTCTCTGATCTTTTCCTCCAGCTCGGCATTTTTAGTCTCTAGCAACTTCATTGTTGTAAGATATGAAGCTAGACGACTATTCAGATTCTGCATGCATGCTTTCTCATTAGTTGTCACATCCACAGCATCACATGGGTTGAAACCTCTTGGAGAAGAATAAAGGACCCTAGAAGAAGAGGAGGAGATGTGGGTTCCTCGGCCACCGGCTCCCCCATAAACGCTGAGGGTTCTTGGCGTTGCAGGCATTATTAAGTTTTTGAGTGGAGATGGAAAGTAAGGCACACAAGCAACTGTTTGAACGTGACTTTAAACCATTCTGTATCAGACCGCTCTGTTGGCTTATGTTAAATACCTGCCTGTGATGGGGGAGTGAAGCGGAAGTGGGCACAGAACAACATTCTTCTGCATTCTTATGAACTTCTGAGGAAAACGTTTTATAGTAAACCTGCACATCAACATTTTTATGCTGATAAATGTGCTTGTGTGACGTTATGTTTTATCATAGGGATGGCTACAGAAGATTTAATGTCTGATAGTTATATTGCAAACCTGAGTACTGCTGATGTTGATGCTGTGATACCATCTTTCCCCCTCTCTCAAACATCAAAGATATTAATAGTACATTTTTCTGCATGTCTTTTATTGAAGATAGATATCTAGAAACATGCTCGAACTTTAAAGGGGTGGTTCACCAAAAATAAATAAAATTCTGTCATCGTTTACAAACCCTTAAGTTGTTTCACTCCTGTATACATTTCTTATTTTGAAAAATGTTTTTAAACAAACTGATCCTGGGATATTGGTTTTTCCTACTATGCAAGTGAATCTGCTTGTGATCCCCACATCTGCTTGGTTAAAAACATTTTTCAAAATATCTTAATTTGTGTTAAGCAAAAAAAAAAATTATACAGGTTTGGATCAACTTGAGGGTGAGTAGATGATGACAGAATTTCAATTTTTGGGTGAACCCTTTAATGCAAATGGTATACTCCCTAAAGGAAGAAATCTTGCTGGCTTCAAACAAGGGCACCTGTGGCATCAGTGGGCAGATCTTCCACTATAGGTGGCAGTCTAAAGGGCACCATATTTAAAGCAATCACAGTTCATATATAATTACTAAAACAGTAATAAAGCATTGATTTTAGGCACATGATGTGTTTGTTTTATGTCACAACCCCCCATATTGTTGCAGAACTACCACAATAAAAACATATGGTTCAAAAACACGAAGTGATGTCATCATACAGTATCAGTAAACATAGTTATCTGATGTGCGGTTCCATGGTAAAACCATGGTAAAACTAGTACAACAACTAGCAACTCCAAGTAAACAAATAAGAAAGTTCAATAACAGCTAAAGCGAACTTTAGAATTGAAAGTATGTTGAAAGTATGCTGAAACCTCAAACTTTTCTGCTTTCTTTAGGCTGTGTAACTGGCAGTGTGTTATTTTAGTGCATTAGCTTTGACCAACTAGTCAACATTTTAATTGAATTAAAACCTTTTAAAAGTTGTCTGAAAAGTTTGAACAATACCCGTTCTTAGGACAACTTTGATGAACCTTTTGCTCCACTTCAAATATTGATTATAGTGTATTTGTATGACTGCAAAGGCTGTACCAATTTGTTTTTAACACGTATCCTGATGATATATAGTGTTATATAAGCACACATTTTTAGTAATAAAGAGTCCCCATGCTCTTTGTTGTTAAGCTCGTGCCAGACAGTTTCACAGTTTCAGCAATAACAAAATAAACAAACTGCGTTCGTGGAACAAATGTAACTTCCGGTAAACTTTCACAAAGAATCAATTTTAGAGTAGTTTATTTCTGATATCAAACAAAATAAATAAAAAGTAGATTCCCTCAGTTCAAATCATAGCTAAAGCGTATTAAAAATAACACTTAGCTTATGTTACTGTGTAAAATGTATACTATATAATGTATATAATCTTAACTACAGATCGGCTGCAGAACCTCTCTTCACATAGCGATGATGCATGAATGCCATCTCCTCTCACCCTTTAGGAAACCAAAACATTACATTTTCGACGAAGTGTTTGTTCCAGAGTTCAGTTTAGCCATTAGCCAGGCCAAACAGAGACTGGAGGCTATGTTCCGTACAGACGCATAACTGCAACATGCGTCCGTCTGATAAAACCGTCTATTGGGAGTCAGTTATAACATAAAAAACAAAAGGCTGAATGGGTTACCTGTCATTCTGGGCTTCAAATCCATTGTAGAAAGGAGGAGTTCTGCAAAAAAGAGGCTTTTAAAGCAACACTAAAGACTTATTGCTGTTTGCTCCCCCTACAGGTTAGAAGCGTAATTGTTCATTAGCACTGTCGTAAATACTGCAGCATAGCTCGGATTGGATTGTAGGTCTGCCGTAAAGCAAGTTTTTGTAGTTTTCACTCGAACTACAGGACCACTACCCGACGGTTGGAAACTTCTTTAGTGCGGTTTTGGCCGATAGAGGGCTGCAAAGCGAATGTGAAAGTGCCATTCACCCTGTGTTGAGTGGATGAACCACTGAAACTTTTTTGGAACCACTGAACCACTTGGAAACGTTATTTTAAGGTAGAAAAAACTCTTTGGTGTTGCTTTAAAAATATTCAGATTTTTTTACACATTTGTGACATCAAACTGTTACATAAATGCAATATCGCTCTCATAGTCATGTGATATGGCTCTATAGGGTTATCTGATTGCCTCTGGCCTAATGCTGACATAGAGCAATATGAGACTTTTACTTAAGCATTTATGCTTTAGTACAGTGAGCGAGGCAATTATTTGATCCCTGCGGATTCTTGCCCACTGACAAAGAAATGGCCAGTCTACCATTTTAATGGTTGGTTTATTTGAACAGTGAAAGACAGAATAACAACAAAAAAAATTTTCAAAGAAACAATAAATCAGATTCCAAATTTTCCACTATGGCCAAGACCAAACAGCTGTCCAAGGATCTCAGGGAGAATATTGTAGACATACATAAGACCATTGTCAAGCAGCATGACAGTGACCCAAAACACACAGCCAAGGCAACAAAGAAGTGGCTCAAGAAGTAGAAGCATTAAGGTCCTGGGACCTTATTTATAAAATGCTGCATAGAAACCATGCTAAATTTGATCTCACGATCATTTCTTAAGAATGCACATTTGTGATTGATAAAACTAAAATACTCACAGAAAACGCATGTACCCCTTTATTTCAGATGTGAAATCTATAAATAGCAAATGATCTTGAACTTGTGTGCAGCTGAGCAGTTTTAAACACCTTTAAACTATGCCCAATTAATGTCATCACCATATAAAAGAGGGTCTGTCAAAGTTCAAATCCTTTTTGAGTTTAAGAATAGATTTTATTTCCAAAAACCTTCACCAATTGGACAACAAAATTGCATAAATCTTCTCAGACGCACACTTTAAGATCAAATCAAAACTCTTTATAAATGAGACCTCTGAAATGCCCTTGTCAGTCTGTAGACCTTAATCCTATAGACAGTCTGTGGAGGGAGCTAAAGGCTTGATTGCCAAGTGTCCGCCTTAAAACCTTAATGACTTGAAGAGGATCTGCAAAGAGGAGTGGGACAAAATCCCCCCTGAGATGTGTGCAAACCTGGTGGCCAACTACAATAAACTTCTGATCTCTGTGATTGCCAAAAAGGGTTTTGGCACCTACTAAGTCATGTTTTGTGAAGGGGTCAAATACTTATTTTACTCATTCAAATCAATTTATAACTTTTTGAAAGGCATTTTTCTGGATGTTTTTGATTTTTCTCACTATTCAATTAAACTTACCATTAAAATTATAGACTGATCATCACTTTGTCAGTGAGCAAACATACATAATCAGGATTTTTCCCTCACTGTATGTTCACTTCTGTATTTATTAACAGATTCATTCTTCCTTGGCATGGAGGATATAAGTGTTGCACAGATTTCTAGGGAAATGCTGTGCAATTCTCTTTGTCAGTTTTTGTAGAATTTTTATATGTTGCTCTACCTTTTTTCTTTAAAATTTCTTATTTGTTTTAATAAGATTCAAGTCAGGCGACATAATTGTCTAGATCATAGTTTCACTTTATTCTTCTTCAGAAACTTTTAGCAGCATTCTTTAGATCGTCATTGACTGCCAGGCCTCTGGAGACCGCAGGTATTCATGATCTTTAATCTCCCCAACACGTTTTGCAGCCTCATATCCTCACACTCTCTTTCACTGATCATCACACTTCCAAAATTAATTGAACAAATTTATTTTGGTCTCGAATGACCAAAGATTGTAATCCCAATACTCATCCAGCTTTTTTCATGTTCTTTAGCAAAGATTTATCTTGCCATTTTGTTGACAAATAGCAAGCAGGAATTTCTTTATTGGACACCGTCTATATGTTGACGTTTTGTCTTACTCATGGTCTGAGGTCTCACAAAAACTCACAATTACACATTGTGTGTGTCATGCCATTTAACACGTTATTTCATGTTAACACAAGTTGTGTTAAAAACAGTGATGGGAGTAACGCGTTACAAAGTTATTCCATTACTGTAATTCCACTACTTTTAGTGGTAATGAGCATGTAACAAAATATTTTTTTTTAAATCAATAACACAGTTAAAATTACTGAAATTTAAATTAGTTCGTTACTCGCGTTACTCTATTTTGTGAAAAATTGAATTTAGTTTATGTACATGATAGTTTATCTGAATGTAGTGCTATCATTGATATTTACCCATCAGTTATGTATGTAAGGGTATTTCTGTGGACAATTTATGCTAACAGCTGTTTATAACTCTCTTACAGGTCTCCATCTCTCTCATCAGTACAAAACTATGAAGTGGAAAAACATATTCACACTTTTTGGACATAAAGTCATATGGTAACATGAGCCACATGAGCAGCTCTGTTGTGTATCGGTATCTTAATTTATATAAGTTAAGTTTTTGAATAGGGTTTGTTTCCAAATAAACTGAAAATGTCCTTCTGACCTTCATTTCTATTTTGATTATATTGTTAACTTCTTAATAAACCTCAAACAAACATGGTTACATTTGTCTTCACATTCTTTACTGTAGTTTCCTCTCACATTCCTGCCTAAAGGCTCATAATGAAGCACATTATGCAAGTCTTTGTTTGCTCAGCTGTCAATCAATCCTTCTCGCATACGGCCCCTCTAAACAAAAAGTGTCTTACAAGTTCTAAATATTCAAAATATTGTTTTATGTGAGTGAGTAGGCAGAATGATTTTCACATCATTTTAAAGAAAAAACTCTACACTACTAGATTATGTTTAGAAAAGTGTCACGGCCGGGGGCGTACCCGAATAACTAAAGGTCACGCCCCTCTCAACTCTTCCACCTCGAGGAGTTTCCCAAGACCACCCCAATGACCAGACAGACGAGTAACTACAGTTAAAATAAACTTTATTAAATATTTAAAAGGAAAGGGGGAAGGGGGAAAGGGCAATTTAAAACTAATGAGTCTTCTTCTCGCCTCCAGGGCCACTTAGGACAAAGACTGGGGACAGGGGCTCTTTTGGGGCTCTAGTCCGAGAATCCGTGGCGCGCTCCGCTTCTTCCTGGAGGCAGAATCAAATAAAAGTTATGCAGTGGTACGTCGTTCTAGGTCGCTACTCTTCTCACCCTTCTTTCTCTTTCTTTCCCTCAGGTCTTAATTGCGTGGCTCTTTGGTTTAACCCCGGGGTTCTTCGTTCACAGAGGGTCTTCGTTCACACAGAGCCTTCGTTGGAACACAGGTAAGTTGTTGCTATAAGCACAGGTTAACTTCACTTCACAGAGTATGTTACTCACAGTACTGAGGGTCTTCGTTCACACAGAACCTTTCGTTAGAACACAAGCAAGTATTTGCTATAAGCACAGGTTAATTTCGCTCCACAGGATATATTACTCACAGCACTGGGGGTCTTTGTTCAAACGGAGCCTTCGTTGGAGCACAGGTCAGTCTTTGCTATAAGCACAGGTTAATTTCACTTCACAGGATATATTACTCACAGCACTGGGGATCTTCGTTCACACAGAGCCTTCGTTAGAACACAGGTAAGTATTTGCTATAAGCACAGATTAACTTCACTTCACAGAGTATGTTACTCACAGTACTGAGGGTCTTCGTTCACACAGAGCCTTCGTTAGAACACAGTTGAGTGTTTGCTGTAAGCACAGGTTAATTTCACTTCACAGGATATATTACTCACAGCACTGGGGATCTTCGTTCGCACAGAGCCTTCGTTAGAGCACAGGTAAGCGTTTGCTATAAGCACAGGTTAATTTCACTTCACAAGATATATTACTCAAAGCACTGAGGATCTTCGTTCACACAGAGCCTTCGTTAGAACACAGGTAAGCGTTTACTATAAGCACAGGTTAATTTCACTTCACAGGATATATTACTCACAGCACTGAGGATATTTGTTCACACAGAGCCTTCGTTAGAACACAGGTAAGCGTTTGCTATAAGCACATGTTAATTTCACTTCACATGATATATTACTCACAGCACTGGGGACCTTCGTTCACACAGAGCCTTCGTTAGAACACAGGTAAGTATTTGCTATAAGCACAGATTAACTTCACTTCCAGAGTATGTTACTCACAGTACTGAGGATCTTCGTCCGCTCGCAGACAGTGGACTTTCGCTACAGCGTCAGTGCACCGTGATCCTTCGCCCATCCACTCAAGCTGTCCGGGCGTTGTAGGGACTAATGGGCTCAGTGGCACGGAGCCGAACGCTTCCCGAACTCCCCCTCCTACTTCCACGGCCGGGGTCACGAGTTGGGGCGAACTTTCGTCGGGGCCCCGCACATCACGAGCTTCTGTTGGAAAGGTCAGTACACACACAGCTATGACCCTCAATCCGCACGGTACACTTCCTACGTTACTCACTGGGTTTCACCACTGTCTGCTCTTTGGAGGAGCGACGCTCTCATTGACACACCCGGGGCACAGGGCTTAATTTTCTCACTCTCCGTAGGACCCAGGCCACAACAGATGTCGTTGTCTCGCGACTCATCTGAGGCTAGGCAGTTTGGGCGCTACAAGCACAGCATACACACAGCAAGTAAAACGTAAACACCATCAATCAGTGAAACTCACCCACAGCACTCTTATACAACTTCACGTGGTTTTTAGATCGCCCTCGCCACCTGGCTACGACTCCCTCGAGAGGATAGTTGGCCGATAGCTAGACCACCGATGAGAGTGAGATGTGTGTTATTCACAGGCCCGGCGTGTTGTTTATCACTCCTCTGGCTCACCTGCGCTTCCTTTTTCCACAGGGCCACTGCTCGATTGGAGAACGGTGCTTCCTACCAATTGCTTCGTCCGTGCTTCCGGTCACCCCGCGGCTCGCCCACGCTCCCCTCTCCAGTGGGGCCAGGGACCTCAAACACAAGGCAAACACACACCCAGCAACTCCTCTTCCAAGTAATATACAGATAAGTATTACAGCTGTGACTCACTCTTCGTTGTCAATGACTTCTAATATCTGCACTGTTGAATGCTCTGTGTCCGCTCTCTCACGAATGAAGTCTC